>NC_140912.1:30972219-31034719 GCF_045865225.1 Trachurus japonicus
TAGAACGATAGAACGATAGATAGATAGATAGATAGATAGATAGATAGATAGATAGATAGATAGATAGATAGATAGATAGATAGATAGATAGATAGATAGATAGATAGTGTTGAGGCTCTTGTGAAACGTCTAAAATTTAAAACAGACAGGAAGTAGGAAGAGGAGTGAAGAAACATCTGGGAACGTCTCTTCAAATCTTATTTCTTCTCGATCATCTGGATTTAGTTCTGTCTGAGAAGCTGCTTGACTCAGAGTGTGAGTTTAGAGTTGGAGAGTTGTATTTATTTCATGTTTTTCCATGAATGTAAAGTGTTTAATCATCATATTGCTGAAAAAAGAGACAGTTTTCATTGTGCAACGAGTTCAGTTTCACTACAGCTGAGTGAAAATCTGACAGTTCATAGATGCTGTTGTATTAAATAGTTGAACAGCAGTGAGATCGATGATGAAATAAACACATTAACTCCTCCACACACCTGCAGCAGCGGGAAGGCCACGCCCTCTTCGTACGCCTCTTCACCATCGGCTCCACCTTCGAACACCGACCGAGACGTCACGGCAACGACCACCGCACGATCAGCATCTTTCTGCAGAAGAAACACAGGACATGAGTTATATACGTATAGTGATAGGAAATGTAAATCATATTATTGGATATTGATTATTGAGTGATTCCATAATGTGACAGTGAAGGTGAAATGAGCATCAGTACAGTTTCATCTTGTCTTGACCTACAAAAACAAGTTTCTTATGTGCTGATAATATTTTGTTTTATATTATCAGATAAATGTGGTGAAGTCAAGACTTTTAGGTTTAATTGTAGTAGAGTATAAAGTACAGAAATTGGAAATACAGAACTAGCATGGACATGATTTTTTTCTTTATTCATTTGTTTCATTCATTGAAAAAAGAAAATAAAAAGAGTTTAACCAGAGACCTTCTATTTGGTTTGACACAAAAAAAATAATGCAACTTCTGAATGAAAGAGGGTAGAAAAGCAAACTGACCTTTTAGACATCATTATAAAACATTTTAACTTCTGTTTTTTAACTCATAAAAATATTAAAATATAATTCTGCTTCGTTTTCGCTCAGTCTTTGCAGAAACTGACCTGAATTTCAGCCTCTTATTCATCGATCCGGATCTCCACTAGAAAACGTGCAAGTTCACATTTACGTCACTAATCTGCGACAGAAGTGTCACAGGTAAATAAATGATTATGGGTGTTTAGAAATAATTAGGTCCCGCTCGTCAAATCGGCGTACATTATATAATCTATGCATTTATATTTTAATATTTTAATCACTTTCTAACCTCTTCCGGTCTGATGGAACTTGTGCAAGATGAATCAGTTTGGATTTTAGTGCAACGTGTGGCTGCATGGATTTTATTTCTGTGCCGAATTGAACACAAGTCACTCACGTCTCAAACTATGAGCTTTAATTGATGTTTGCTTCAAAAAAGAACATTATTATACTTAAAATAATGATTATTTAAACGGAGTCTGGTGTACAACTCTGATAAACAGCCTCACTCCTCTGGTTTCTGTCGGAGTTCTTCTGCAGATGTGTGAAATTCAGATCTCTCGTTGTGTTTGTGGGTGTGAGACAGCCCATAATAACCTGCCTCAGCCCCAGGTGAGTCTCTCTTAACTTACCTGCTTCACGTCCGTGTTCTGCACCGTGGAAACCATGTCAGCTGCGGCGCCTTCACGGCCTCGACAGGTTAAAGTTTCTTTATCTTTACCTGTTCACGGACACAACGACCCCGTCACCACAGCAACAACAACAGCAGCAGCAGCAGCAGCAGCAGCAACTGTCTGTCAAAGTTCCCCCAGAAACACTCAACTCTTTAGTTCACTTCCGCTTTTCTGACGTGTGTGACGTAGCCTACCGCTTTAATGCTGCGTTCAGGACAACTCGGAACTGGGAACTCTTTCCCGACCTCCTACTTGAAAACCACAGAGATGCCGCGTTCCTAGGCAACTCTATCCACCTTATTCCTAGCCCCCATGATGCTTTGCGGGAATTATGGGCGCAGCTTCCAGTGCGAACCGGAAGTAGCGTTTGTTTACATGCTAAACAAGGGGGGGGGTCTCTCTCTCACTCACCTCTTTACTGTCTGCTCTCAGGGATTGTGTGTGTGTGTGGTGGTGGTGGTGGGGGAGTATTTTACTGTAGGTTCTCACCATGGATCTATTATAAGACCACACACAGACACATCCGAGTGTCCAACCAACAAAGTTGTAGTAAAAAAAAATCCATTTAGTTTATTTTAATCATAAATACCTATACTTTTGATACAGAGGGGTGTGTCAGTGTACACAACGTTTACACGGAATGAAACAGTAAACATAAAATTGCGTGTATCATTTAGGGATATAAAAACCCCTAAATGATACACGCAATTTTTTATACATATGGTCTTATAGATTCGGGGTCTAGATATTTATGTACTTATGCAAATCAGCAGGTGACACCAAACAACGTCTGCCCAAGCAAGTCACAGCTTTTATTTCTCTCACACTCACACACACCAGTGTCCTGGAGAGATGCAGCCGATCTGAGGGGACGATGGCGCGTGTGCGTGTGTGCGCAGCGTGTGTTGCCCCTTCTCCACTACACAGTTACAGCTCAGATCTACTCCACTTGTTTAGGTTCTTTTAGTCATAGTTTGTCATATTAAAGCGGGTTCGTCAGCACCGCGGAGCTGATCGCTGTCTGATAATCAATGAGCATTTCCCACCGACTCTCTTTTTTCTCTCCTTTCGTCAGCTCCAAACTCACTCTTCTGCACCGCGATTACGAACCGCAGCGTGGTTTCAAACACAGCTGTTATTTAACTCATGTGTCAGAATAACAATAATCTCGAGGGGGGGCTGTTACATTCATTACAATGCATTTCTCCTCTGTGACGGGCGGCGCGCCCCCTCACTCCTGTCACAACACACGCACACACGCCCAGTGGCTGCCTCTCTCCCGGTTCAGCCCCGTCCACTTCTCGGTCTCCTGCCCAGGTTACGTTGTACGAGCGGACCTGTTGGTCCGAGTGGCCCCGGTCCAAGCGGACCAGTTGGTCTGACTCGTCCAACACACCAGTCCTCCACCCGCAGCCCCCAGAAGCTGCAGACGGGTCAACCAAACAGCGTTACTCCCTCTCTTCACTCCAGCTGATTTTTTAATTACGAGCGCTCACCACCATGGATCAATAACCGATCTATTATCACCACATGAATTACCTCATCTACCGAATTAACTAAGAAAACAGAAAACAATGTGAAAACTTTCAAATAAACCGCTAACTGTAATGAAGACCGCTAGCAACCACTGCTGTTAGCCAATGGCTCACTGCTACTTCCGGTGCTGACCGGAAGTTCCACCCATAACCGTTTCTACAGTAACGACCCCAGGAATAAGGTGGATTGAGTGGAATACGTCAACGCGGCCGCCATCTTGGTCCGGGGGAAGCCTGTCTACTTCCTGCACTAGTCAACAGAGGCAGACGTCTATCAACCATTAAAATCGCCATAACTCACCGAATATTCAACCGATTTTCAAGCCGTTTGGTTTATTATAAATGTCAGACATATATTTATGATACAACAACAACAAAAAATTGAATCTTTTAAAATATTTTTTGTTTTTATGTATTAAAGCAGAAGTGAGTGATCCGGTCGTTTTCGCTAATGCTGCGTTCGAGGCAGGCTTTTGAAATCGTAAATTACAGCTTCAAGTCACAACTTACGACTTTGTAGCGTTTCAGGCAACCCACTCGTGTTTTTCCGACCTGTTTTACCTGTGAAAGTCACTATAACGGCCACTCGTAACTTCCGACCCGTGAACTCGTACCAGATCAAACTGATACAACTTCACAGGACGGAAAAACACGAGTCTACGAGTTTCCTTGAACGCACCATAACAGTCCTCGTCCCTACGTCGCCACATTCACGGCGTCCCTTGGCTGCACACACAGCCCTGCATGCCGTTCTCTCTCCTCATTGGATAAAAACTGTAGGATACGATAAATGTTTTCTCCTCGACTCAGAGCAGAGCAGAGTGACTGACAGACCCGTGTTTCGGTCCAAACACTCTATGTAAGTGATTGCTGTCGGAAGATATAACTATTTAAGACTTATATTAACACAAATATATCACTTACTTCTGCTTTAAACATACTCAGACACACACCCACATGCATAAATACACTGAAATTTGTTCTACAAGGGTCTGACCGAGTCTGACTGCTTGTCAGACGGTCAGAACCCCGGACCAAGATGGCGGCGCTATTGACGTATGCTGAGAAGCAGAACGCGAAATCTAGTCATGGATGCTTGAAAACGTGAAATTGAACGCCACGCCACCTCATGTCGGAGCTTCATCCATCCACTCGGGAAAAGTCCGAGGGGAAAAAAATCTAGTCCGTTTTCTCCGAGAATCAGTTGTCTTCTTTACAAAAATAAACAGTTGGAGATGTTTTGGACATTAGAGAATCATCACAACAAGAAAAAAAGTGTTTGTTTGTGTGGCGGGGAGAGCTAGGCGCTCTGCGATCGGATTGTAATGTCTTTCCAGGATGTTCCACAGTTAGGCTAGATCTGAGGTGAGTGACTACATGCAAAAACACAAAGTTTATACTGTTTATAGCCTATTGTACACACTGAACAGGGCTCCAGACTAACTTTTTTGACTAGGAGCACAGTGGCCCCTAACTTAAAATTTTAGGAGCGCAAGCAGAAAATTTAGGGGTGCACACCGAAATCGACTTGCAAAGTAAATTTTCACATTTCCTCTAATTTTCACTACTGATAAATACTGCATAAATGCTAGGCGCTCTGCGATCGGATTGTAATGTCTTTCCAGGATGTTCCACAGTTAGGCTATCTGAGGTGAGTGACTAGCTACATGCAAAAACACAAAGTTTATACTGTTTATAGCCTATTGTACACACTGAATATGAGTTCAGTGGTGTCTTTTAAGGATTCCAGTCATGTGCCATAGAGATTTGATTGTTTTTTGAGTGTTTGTTGTGGTTGAAAGAATTGCCCCCATGGGTTAGCATTGTTGCTAACGTTATCTGTAGCGCCAGGTAGCCATGGTGTAAGTCCGGTTTGCCTGCATCAATTGTAGTCGCGGTTTTTGCTCCCCACAACACTGCGTGAAAACGATTTAGGGGTCAAAAATGGCTGAAATTCTCCTTTAAGTCAGTTTTGACAATACATTTGGATGATAGATAGCCCAGGTACAGTGTTTTTAGTCATTTGTCATTTCACCGCATTTATGACTCGTCCAACGGTGCTAACATGCATTGGAGGTGAATGGTACAGGTCCCCTGTCCCTCATCAAACTCATCAAATACACAATCCAACAACTCCACGACGATGGACAAGTTGTGACCTGCACATTCACCACACTATGAAATAACCATGTATAATTATGTAACATTACAACACATGAAGCAAATACTTGGAACTACTTGTGCTTTTGAAATCCCTCCGCCCAGCAGCCAAAACGACTCGTACCTGCTGTCACCTGCTACAGTCAGACGTGCCAAATAAGAAACATGGTCTTCAACATGAGTTCATGTTTATTTTATATTTTATTGTGTCAGCTTGAAACCATACAACCATGTGTCGTCAAACAGGAACGTGCACGGCCAATCAAATCCCAAACAATCCATGAACCAATCAATGATCACTAATAAATGACAATGAAGTCATAAGTGTTAATTGGCTCCAGTTTCCAAGAAACAGCATTTAGGTAATAATTATAGAAATATGTAATAAAAATAATCAGTCTCAAAGTCAAGATCAATTTAAATCTACAAACGTCATGAACTCAGCGTCATGGTAACAGAAAAAATCATTAGCTGGTAGGATTAGTAGCTGATGGTTTTTGTGCTGCTCTGCATCAGCAGGAAATGCACATTACATATAAAACTGATTCAAATTGTTTCATTTGATTCAGTAAAACCACAAAGAAAAAGGAATCACATGTAATTCATTATATTCAGCGTCTGTACAACATTATGTTTGTTTCCAGTTGTGTTTATTGTTGTGTCTGTTTACCTGTGACCAGTGGCGAAAGTTGTCTGCTACGGGCCCTAATGCAAAAAAAAAAATTGCGGGCCCTATAATAGCCTAATAAGTGTTGACAGGGAGTTGTGTCAGAGTAAATATCAGTGATGATTAAACAGGTGTGATTCAGCCGCAGCGTCTGAGTGACCCGACGGTAGTCGGCCGTTGTTGTTACGTCCAATGTGTCGCCTGCTGCAGCGGTGTGTGTGTCAGGTTACAGGTAGAGTGGTGGGGGGCATGACATTATCGTTTCAGAAAAAATCTGTTTTGGGCGTCCAGACTGGGGCGGCGTTTCCAGATTTTCCCACTCTGGGACACTTTAAAAAAATACCGTTTTCACCCCCCGAAAACGCCGTCCGTCTGGACGCGATGCCGATCTGATAAAGTATTTATCCAGATTCAAAAAAGCCGTAGCCTATCCGTCTGGACCGGGGCCCCGAGTGAGTGACAGCGCTGTCCGCTGTCTCGGTGCTGAACGTGTCACTGCTCGTGAGAGACACGGAGAGAAGAGACAGGGAGAGACGGTCAGGGACGGCGCTGCGCCGCCGCGCTGCCGACAACAGGAGAACTGTCCTGTCACCGGCTATGCCTGCGCGCATGTTCATAATCCAGAATAACGTTAATGAATTACAGTAATGATGTAAAAGCCAAGATGATTTAATACAGTAGCCTATACCACCAATTGATACTTTTTTTTTTTTTTTAAATGTTTTATTTATTTATTTTATTTTATTTTTTTACCGTTCACCGCGGGCCTTTATTGGCCACGGGCCCTAATGCAACGGCATTACTTGCATTAATGGTACTTTCGCCACTGCCTGTGACCAGCTCACAAACAGCCTGTAAAGTTGAACATGAACAGTGAATTTGTTTAAAATGTGTTTTTCTCCTCAGTGACGCTGGCGGCTCAGAGACTTTTAGCTTGGTGATATTAGGCCTCGTCCTTCATCAGCAGCTGAGTAAAAGTCACCGTGGTTTTTGTCCTGTAATAATCGACGCTTCCATCTTTAAAGGAAGAGGAAGAAGTTTACAAGAATCATTGAGAAGAGTTTAAAAAATCAACTGATTTAATCCATGAATGTGAAAACGTGAGTGAGAGACAGAGACAGACATGTAGAGACTGAACTGTCTGTTCAACAGTGAGAAGGTTTCTGTGACAGGAGGAGACTCTGATTCACTCAACACAGAGACACTGAGGAACCAGACCAGAGTGTAAACCCAGGATACAGAGGTTGAGTGAAGGTGGTGTTGAAGGTGTAGAGGTGGATCAGTGAGTCAGAGGAGACTCTGTAGAAGGACAGAGAGCCAGCAGGACAGTCCACATACACTGCTACTCTGTTAGAGACAGAGGAGGAGGAGGAGGAGGAGGAGGAGGAGGAGGAGGAGGAGGAGGAGGAGGAGATGTCTGTCTGTCTGCCATTGTGAATGACGTAGTAACGACCATCAGAGCACTCCAGACTCCAGGACTGATCGTTCCATCCAAACCCACAGTCTCTACTGTCTCCTTTCCTGCTGATTCCTCTGTAACTCACTGATATATAAACCTCTCCTCTCCACTCGACCTCCCAGTAGCAGCGACCAGTCAGACCAGTTGAACACAGCAGCTGAGGCAACCGGTCAAATCTGTCTGGATGTTTAGGATATGACTGATGCTCCTTCACACGTGTCGCCTTCCTGTTGTTGTCAGACAGTTTGATGTTTGTGTACACTGTGTTTGTGTCGATTGTGAGTCGATAGGAATCTGATGGAGAGAACAAGACACAGCTGCAGTTATTGATCATGTGATCAGTTATTGACAGTTTGATGAAGACTCATGACGTCAGTGATGTGACAGTGTGAAGATGGTTGAATGTGCTGCTCAAAGTAAAAACACACTTACACTTCCTCAGAACGAATTGGGCTCCAGCAGGCTGCACCCTGAAAGGAGGAGGGGGGTCAGAGCAGCACGTTCTCTGTCAGCATGCACACATGGACATTACATGGCTCTCACACACACACTGTTTTATCACTGTGTTCACATGGAGGCTGGTATGTATGGATGAACACTGAGCACAGAGAAGAAGGAGCTGGAGTCTTTATCTAGTGATGTTATGTTTGTTAGAGCTCAGTGAAACAGTGAGTTTAGTGAGAAACACTGAGTGTGAACACAACTTGTGTTAGTTTGAAGAAAACTCCCCAGGAAGCTGAAGAATGAGGCTGTGAGCAGGTTTCCACAGGAGCCACAGCAGCAGTGAGTGGATGAAGGAGCTCTAATAGAAACCATCTGATCACAGTGACAGGACGGATCAGGATCTCAGGATCAATGACTCTGTTCTTCTCTGCTCTTCACACAGATCAGCTGCAACACACTGACTCACTGAGATCAGTCACATCATGTGGAACAAAGCAGCCGTCCTCAGGACCAGTCCTGAGCTCCATCAAACCTGTCCACACATTTTTACTGGACTTGAAGTCAGAGTCCAGAGGAAGCAGAGAAACTGTAGAGCAGAGAGAACCAGGCTCAGCTCAGAGCACATGGACTCAGACAGGAAGTGAAGCTCCAGCTGCTGGAGACTTTCATTAAGGGGCCCCCAGCTGCCAGCCACCAAGTAAAAGACAGTACAATAATTCATCACCTAGGTTTCACCTTAACATACACACACACACACAGGCCTACATCCACCACACACTCAAACAGCTCTGTCCACCGTGCGGTCACACACTCGACCCCTGATCCGCTCTACAACCACTGCATCATGCCACACCGCGACGGTACTAAGCGCTCCTAATTAACTCATTGAGTGCCGCGCTCCTTTCCAAAGTTTTAGTCAAGTGTACCGGCAATTTAGACCATTTTTGACGATTTTTGTAGAGCCATAGTGTATTCTATATTATTGCCACCAACACATACTGGCCACAAACCGTTTGGCGCCACTAAACAACAATAACACAGACGCACCGTGCCGTGTCACGCCGGGATTCCACTGGATGCGGAACGATTCCGAAACGGGTCCGCTACGGAACGGCTGCGTACTCCGACTCCGTCAACTCACACCGGTTCCGTCCGTGATGTTGATTGTTGCGGCTCCGCCGCACAGCGGGAACACGTAATCTCGCGATAAAGCTGGTTGTAGTTTCCATAAAGTGAACCACAAAATCAAAAACAATTAATTTAATCCAGAGGAGGAGTAGAGAAACAACTTGGTGCTGACCTGACTTGGTTTTACAATCACTATCTCCTTGTCCATGGTGTAAACGGGGTGAAATGATGTCTGAAAACCTCAGAGCTGCTGACTTCAGGCCAGTCGCTGCCCATTACAACGTTTTCAAGGTGTAAAGCAGGAAATATGCTCCGCTGTAAACATGGTGTATTTTATTTTGAAAATTAACCGGGTGTTTTATTTTGTATTTTGCCCGCGATTTCCTGTCATACACGACCTGCTCTGTGTTGATTGATGCGCCGTGCTCCGGCGTCCGGCAAAAATAGAAGCTCTGCGTATGTTTTGCGAGGGCTGCCGGATGCCGGTGCCGTTCCAGACCCACGACGCAGCGGACCCGGAGTCGGTGGACGCTGCCACGGTGATTATAATTAATACGTAACGGCTCCGCCGCCGTACCGGAGCGGATCTGCAGCCGTTACGCATCCAGTGGAATTTAGGCGTCACAGCCTCTCGCCGCGGAACGTGAAGGTCTGTCGGCCACAGCAGGTCGGGAACACCGGTCCCGCCGGTGGTCGCGGTCCGTCTGTGGTACGGGTCGGTGATGCCGGTCTGCTTTGGTCCAGAGACCATCAGATTTTACCGCGGGAGGACCTTGGGGAGGACACGGTGTTGCTCCAGATGAAGACCGGGACAGTCGGCTGAGAGCTGCTGCAGCCTCGCGGGTGAGAGCGGAGCAGCTGCTGCATCCACATGCAGAACTCCGTTTGCAGAAGCTGAGTTATGATAAAAACTTCCAGATCATGAGCTGTCATGAATTTTGATCGTCATCTATTTCAGTTCTCCTCGTCGTAGAGTCCCCAAATTTACACATCAGGTGTGTTAAAGTGTCTATTTTCATAATTTAAAAAAAAGCAAAAAACTTAACATCTTGTTTTTGGCACTCAACGCATGGGAACGAAAAATGAGAAATTGTGGTTGGCACTCAACGAGTTAATAATACGGCAGGAAATATCAATAACAACGTAGGCTTACCTTTGAAAACGGCCCGCAAACTATCAATAGACCCTCGTTTTTCTTCTCCCAGTATTATTCCTTTTCTCTTAGCGTTTCTAATGTCCTTTTGTTTTTCCTGCTTTCCTCCTCCTGACGTGCGCCCAGTTGCGTAACCTGATGATTGATGTCTTTCAATCACTTCCCTCCTCTTTTCTTTTTTTTCTCGGGTTAAAATGCCTCCAAACAGGCGATCTATGAGTACGTCCTAACTTAACAGAGAAGTAAAACACAGAGAGAGCACAACTAAAATGTGATATTATTCGATCAATCAATCAATCAATCAATCAATCAATCAATCAATCAATCAATTTGTTTATTTCGGGCATGTCAACACATGGCCGAAAGGGAAAGCGGGAGAAGCAAAAGCTTATCTAGTCCCGCCCCCATTCGCAGCTTATTTACAGATTGTAATAATGGAGGAGACAGCTGTCTGTCTGCTGCTCCAGCACCGCAGCACCGGCAGGATCAGCACCTGTAGACGTCTGTCTGTCCGCATGTCTCGTCCTTTACTTGTCCATGGTCGTGGTGCTGAAATAAAGCGGCGCACTTTGCTCTCATTACTTTTGTTGCCAATTTAAATTCAGAATATTGTTAAAGCATGTAGTTTTTGATTGTGTTAAGATTCCTATTCATGTCTGAAAATTTTGCTTTTTGATGAAAACCAACTTCAGTCCTCAGTTTTTCTGCTAAGTCCTGGTTTCTTTCCCTGATAGTGATTTTAACACTGTGCGTACCTGGGATGCATGGATAGTGCGTTTACTGCGTCCTTTCAGGGTTTAAAGCATCAGCGACAAATGGGCACATAGCTGGCAAATAATTTTATGTTTAACAGGGTAGGGCCTCATATGAAATATTGAAACAGGCCCCCAGATGTCTAAGGCCGCCACTGAGTGAGAGAGATGGCAGCTTGATTGGGCGTAGGCAGAACCAGACATGAAGGCATCTGATTGGTTTTTCCGTTTCGGGGCGAAAAGCATGGATTGGTCAGAGTTTTGTCAGTCCTGCAGCTGCCACAGAGGTCTGATTGTTTTCGTTCCTTTTTCTGAAAACATAATGAATTGACTACTCTCAGGATAGAAGGACCATTTCACCCAGTATAACAAAAAGTGTTTCTGAACATGATTACCAAACATAACTTTAAACCAGCTGCAGCTGAAATGTTTCCTCATCAACTCTGAAATAAAGTCTGATCAAAACAGCTGCCAACATCTGGTTTCATCATTGAGATCTCTTCTACTGAATATGAAACAGTGAGTTATGATGAGACACTGAAATCATGAGGAGAAACTCCTGATCCCAGTAGTTCATCACTGTGACGGATGGAAGCTGCACAGCCCATGTTTGAAACACTCAAAGATTTTGGCTTCAGTATAAACTGTGTTGGGACGAGTCAGACTGTGACAGAGGACGTCAGTGGAGTGGGCGGAGCTTCACTGTGGCCTACACCACCTCTGTATATGGTCTCAGTGATCAGATCTGATGTTATCAATGCATCAATCACCTGAGACAGATGTCAATACTGGGTGTGAACGGGGCCATAGAAAATGTTCCAGCTCCTCCTCCTCTATCAGACAGTGTGTGTGGCTGCAGCAGCCTCTCCATACCTGAGAGTCTCCAGTCTCCAGTCTGGATCCTCCAGTCCAGCAGACAGCAGCTTCACTCCTGAGGCTCCTGGATGATTGTAGCTCAGGTCCAGCTCTCTCAGATGGGACGGGTTGGAGCTCAGAGCTGAGGCCAGAGAAGCACAGCCTTCCTCTGTGACCAGACATCCTGACAGACTGAACACACACAACAACACACAGGAAACCACTGTCAACACCTGGAGGTGTGTTCAAGTGTCATCAGATAAACAGCTTGATGGATCCTCACCTGAGAGTCTCCAGTAGACAGTGTGGACTCTCCAGTCCACCAGACAGCAACTTCACTCCTGAGTCCTGCAGGTTGTTGGTACTCAGGTCCAGGTGTCTCAGACTAGAGGACTGGGAGCTGAGGACTGAGGACAGAGCTCCACAGCTTCTCTCTGAGAGGTTACAGCTGCTCAGTCTGAAGAGATGATCATGAGGAATTAAAGAAGAAAGGAATTTATTTTCTGTCCTGTTGAAAAAACAGAAGTGTTTTTGATGAATAAATCTAACTATCTCTACACTTACAGAGCTTTGTTAGAGGCTTTGACCACTGGCAGCAGCCTCAGAAGAGCCTCCTCTGAAGCAGAGTATTCCCTCAGGTCAAACTCATCCAGATCTTCTCCTGATGACAGTAAGATGAAGCCCAAAGCCGACCATTGAGCAGGAGACAGTTTATCTGTGGAGAGACGTCCTGATCTCAGGGACTGTTGGATCTCCTCCACTAGAGAACGATCATTCAGTTCATTCAGACAGTGGAACAGGTTGATGCTTTTCTCCGCAGAGGGAGTCTCTTCAATCTTCTTCTTGATGTATTGGACTGTTTTCTGATTGGACCTTGAGTCACTTCCTGTCTGGGTCATCAGACCTCGTAGGAGACTCTGATTGGTCTCCAGTGACAGACCCAGGAGGAAGCGGAGGAACAAGTCCAGGTGTCCATTTGGACTCTGTAAGGCCTCGTCCACAGCGCTCTGGTAGAGAGAATTTGGTTCAGGTTTTTCTCTAAACACTTGAGACCACCAAGATTTTGTTTGTTGTTGTGACATCAGGTTGAGTCCAGAGTTGATGAAGGTCAGATGGACATGAAGAGCAGCCAGAAACTCCTGAACACTCAGATGGACGAAGCAGAAGACCTTGTCCTGGTACAGGCCTCTCTCCTCTTTAAAGATCTGTGTGAACACTCCTGAGTACACTGAGGCTGCTCTGATATCGATGCCACTCTCTTTCAGGTCTGATTCATAGAAGATCAGGTTTCCTTTCTGCAGCTGCTCAAAAGCCAGTTTTCCCAGAGACTCAATCATCTTCCTGCTCTTTCGACTCCAGTGTGGATCTGTCTCAGCTCCTCCATCATACTTGACCTTCTTCAGTTTTAGATAAACCACCAGGAAGTGGATGTACATCTCAGTCAGGGTCTTGGGCAGCTCTCCTCTCCTTCTGGTCTTCAACAGCTCCTCCAGAACTGTAGCAGTGATCCAGCAGAAGACTGGGATGTGGCACATGATGTGGAGGCTTCGTGATGTCTTGATGTGGGAGATGATCTCTCTGGCCTGCTCCTCATCTCTGAACCTCTTCCTGAAGTACTCCTCCTTCTGTGGGTCAGTGAACCCTCTGACCTCTGTCACCATGTCAACACACTCAGGAGGGATCTGATTGGCTGCTGCAGGTCGTGTGGTTATCCAGAGGCGAGCAGAGGGAAGCAGTTTCCCCCTGATGAGGTTGGTCAGCAGCACGTCCACTGAGGTGGACTCTGTCACATCAGTCAGGATCTCAGTGTTGTGGAAGTCCAGAGGAAGTCGACACTCGTCCAGACCGTCAAAGATGAAGACGACCTGGAACTGATCAAAGCTGCAGATTCCTGCTTCTTTGGTTTCAGAGAAGAAGTGATGAACAAGTTCCACCAAGCTGAACTTTTCCTCTTTCAGCACATTCAGCTCTCTGAAGGTGAAGGGGAATGTGAAGTGTATGTCCTGGTTGGTTTTGTCTTCAGCCCAGTCCAGAGTGAACTTCTGTGTTAAGACTGTTTTCCCAATGCCAGCCACTCCCTTTGTCATCACTGTTCTGATTGGTCGGTCTCTTCCAGGTGGGGCTTTAAAGATGTCTACTTGTCTGATGGTTGTTCCTGCTCTGTCTGGTTTCCTTGAAGCTGTTTCAATCTGTCTGACCTCATGTTCATCATTGACCCCTCCAGCCCCTCCCTCAGTGATGTAGAGCTCTGTGTAGATCTGGTTCAGAAGGGTTTGGTTTCCTGCTTTAGAGATCCCCTCAAACACACACTGGAACTTCTTCTTCAGGGCAGATTTGAGTTTACGACGACAAACTGCAGCAACATGATCTGAATGAAAACACAAGAAATCAGATCAATAATAAATTTAACATGATAATTCCTCTAAATAACGACAATATGAACATGTTTCCCTCCATATGTTGATATCAGTGAACGTCTCATTTGTCCATCATGTTGAATCTTTAGAGAAATCCTCTTACTGCTCTGCAGACGCTCAGCCAGCTCCTCCTGCTTCCTGCTCCTCAGGAGCTTCACTGTGATCTTCACTAATGCCTCTCTGATGCTCCTCTGCTCTTCATCCTCACCGTCCACCACCTCCTCATCCTCCCTCTGACTCCCTGAGCATTCTGGGTAATCTGGACTCAGAAGCTTGTGGATCTTCTTCAGCTCGTTCTTCACAAAAGTGACCATGTTCTCCTCCAGCAGCTGGAACAGAAACTCTATGAGTGACAGCATCAAACTAAAACCTGACAGACTGACAATCCACTGGTGTCAAAGTGCAGCATGGAGATGATGGTGAACACAACAGATGTAACAGCAGCTGTTGGACATGTACCCACCATAAACATGGAGTCCAGGTGTGTTTGATGCTGCTGGGCAGACTGACCACTGGGAACCTCTGAGCTCTCCTGGTCCACTCTGTGGAGGAATCAGTGTCAAGTGAACATCAGTACAGAGAGATAATACAAGATGGACTTTATATGTCCCCTGAGGACGTTCACAACAGACAGAGACACTTTCATTTCAGACCTGGTCCAACAACACGTCGTACAAACTGGTTAATTTCTACAATAACCTGAATCTGACTGTCAGTTACAGCTTACATCTGATCAGCTGATCCACGTCCTCCTTTAAAGTTAATGAACCGGTCATTTGACGAGTCGCTCTTTAAAGACAGACAGCTGGGTTCAGGAGAGTCTGGTCTCTGCTGCTGGATCCTGAAACAACAACACAACTGATGTTAAATAGTTTAGATACATGGAACATGAATACAGAAAGGTTTTGCAGTTTTATGCAACCTGGCTACATATTTGTCAGCTTTCTACAGACCCTGGATGACGATAACAGAACGAGTTTTACCGCAGATAATGTGTTATTCGCATTTCAGGCCATTAAATCCCTTAATAATAATCGATAGTCACTGTTAGTGTTGGTCAGCTCATAGCCTGCTCAGCTGGTCTGACCAGGTCAAGATAAACATAAAACTGACTCACTGATGATGAGTGTTGTTGTTTATTTAGATGAAATGTCAAGAGTGTGATCTGCTGCAACTCAATTTCCCTACGGGGACAAATAAACTACTACTACTACTACTACTTCAGTGCCCCAATCACTCCCAATATATGGCTATAAGCAACTCTTGAATGGACCTAAATATTGTCCAAAGTGACACCAGAGTTACATGGGTGAGTAAATGACTCTATTTTATGCCAGAAATAAGGTCCAGGTTGTAAAAGATGTCACTTGTCCTTTAACATGTGGACGTTCAGGTAGGGACAATGTGTATCTGAGTTATAACTCTGATTTTATGGAGATTCATTGAAATTTGACTACACAAGAAGAACGTTCAACAGAAACTCAAACGCTTTGAAATTTAGTTTAGTCTTACATCTGATCAGCTGATCCACGTCCTCCTTTAAAGTCAATGACCTCATCCTTTGACACGTTGCTCTTTAAAGACAGACAGCTGGGTTCAGGAGAGTCTGGTCTCTGCTGCTGGATCCTGAATCAACAACACAACTGATAAATGTGCAGGTTGGAGAAAATCTGATGAAAAATATCTTCAATTTATAAATAAACACAACAACTGAGTCTTTCTAACTGTTTTAAATTCTAACCTTTCAACAGATCCCTTCAGGTTGAGTTGATGACCACCAATGGACTCGTCGCTCTGCATGGACACACAGCTGGATCCAGGTCCAGGTCCAGCAGGTTGATCCATGCTGCTGAGGTCACATCCACATCAGCTCACACACACTTTGTAGCTTCACCTGCAGAGGAAACACACATCATTCATGTGCACACCAGCTCACATGTCCATCATGTCTCCAGCTGCTCCTCCACTGATTGGCTCTTCTTCTCTGCTTCATATCAGTGTCAGCTGAATGCAGTCACACAGCAGTGAGGAAGAGGAAGCTGCCATCAGCTGCTGTACTTCTACTATCAGTCCACTAGATGGCGTCATGAAGCTGCAGATCTGAGTGGAGAGACTGGTGTTTTTACTGCAGTTTATTTCTCCCACTGAACCATAAAGGTTTAAAATATTACACAGTAGAAGAACTGTGACTCTAGGGCTGCCACAAACGATTATTTTGATAGTCGACTAGTCACCGACTATTTTTTTCGATTAGTCGACTAATCAGATCATACGTAAATTGAATGTAAAACATACAGCTTATCGCACCAGCATGCAGCTGCTCTTTATACCATCATTAGCTTTCAGCTTGAAGTGTTTAAGGTATATGCTAACTAAAAATAAAGACAATTAAGATGATAGTTCATTAAACTTTTAATGAAATATGCAGCTTTAACTGTAGCATAAAGTGCAAACAGCTCAGTAAAATAAAGATAAGGCACTGGCCTAAACAACACCAAAATAAATACTTAAAGGTTTTATAGGTTTTTCTTTCCTTCATTTGTCTCTGGCATTTAACAGCTACATTTAAATAAAATGAGGTAGACACCTGAAACTAAGGAATTATTCACAATAATAAAGTTTTGGTAGGCCTATATTCAAATATAACTTGTGCTCAGTGTAAATAATAGGCTAGTCGTTCTTTTAAAAAAAAAATTGAATAGTTTATAAGACAATCGTCTTGTCTGAAAAAATGTAAATGTGTCTTTTTACTGTCACAGAAGGAGAAACATGGAAAGACTCAACAGAAAGTTCTGTGTGAAACTCTGTCAAATGAAAACAAGTGAAACTGAGGTGCAGCTCAAACTCTGCAAGGTGTGGACTGTGATGAGAAGCTACCGGAAAATATTGACGTAGATTTACACCGGTAGAGAAGACTTCCTCGTTACAGTATCATGAGCGCTCTTTACATGACCAGGACGCTGTGACCAGACGCGGTAACGTTCCAATATTCTCCAACACCGAGTCTCAAAGTCCGCGATTTTATTTTTAAATGACGAACGGCTGTTTTTCAGTCCGTGATTTAAAACGATGGACCGGCGGTACCGCTCCTAGTAGCGCTGCACATTTAAAACGACAGGAGAGAGAGAGAGAGAGAGAGAGAGAGAGAGAGAGATGGTGAGGAGCGGCGGCGGCGGCGGCGGCGGGGGAGGGAGGGAGGGGGGTTTCACCGGTGCCGCTTGATGAGGGACAAGACAGGTAGAGAGAGAACACCTATGTGTACTCGCCTTGAATGAGTGAGTGCACGCGTGTGTGTGATGCGCGGCTGCAGCGGTGGGTGCGTGTGTGGAAGGTGCTGCAGCAGTTTTGAGAGAAAAACAAAGTAAAAAAAACAAAACAACGACGCATCGACTATTAAATTAGTTGTCGACGATTTTAGTAGTCGACGTAGTCGTGACTAGTCGACTAATCGTGGCAGCCCTATGTGACTCATGTTTCTATGTTGCACCAGACGGCTGCATTGAGGGTAAGCAGCAGTAATGAGCTGCCTCGTGTTTTTGGTATGATTATATTGTACAAGGTCACTGCTGTTTTTTGTGGCCTGTTTTTGTCTGAAAGCATGTTGTGGGCAAAAAAAATCTATTTCATTGCATTAAAAAAAGAGTTCCTATTAAACCATCCATGGGGAAAACAGGAAGAAGAGTGGAGGGACTGCAGGTGTTCACACGTTAGGCACCTTAGCTACGTGAAGCACTTTGAATGCAAAGTTTGTCCTGGTGTAGGTAGTAAACTTATTTCACCTCACAGCTTCATTATCACAACATTCAGTCATTTCACTCACTGGAAAATCAAAGAGAGAAAAAGACTCTTCATCGTCTGCTCCATCAAATGTCAGAAAACACAGACAAATGATGCCTCCAAGTTCGTCTCAGTCTGAGGCCACGACTTCAAATGTCTCGTTTTGTCACAGCAACAATCAAAGAGACAAAAATATTCAGTTTACAAAAGAAAACAAGGAAATCTTCAGTGTTTGAGGCTGAAAACTGAAGATTTCTGCTTGAAAAATGTTGAACTGTTGCAGCTCTAAAAGGTTATTCAGAACAATATTAATGATTTGTGTCCAATAATCAATAACCCAGAGTGTTTGCTGTGTGTAACCACAGACATGAATGGTGGGGACACAGAGACAGTGTTTTTAATCTACAACCTGCAGCTGGAAAGTGACCAGTAGCTTCACCTGTCAGGTACATGAGCTGCAGTACAAGCAGCAAGTAGCACAACAAGGAAATACTCAAGGAAAGTAGCCTACAAATACCTCACAACTGTACTGCACTAAATGTACTCAGTTACTGTGAAGAACCTGATGCTGAACATTGATAAATACTGGAAAATCAATAATCAGTAAAGTCTCAGGAAAACCCTGATAACAACATGAGGTGTTCAGTATTGATCTGTGGTATTGGTATTGATTAGTGATACGCAGTAGGCTATTGCTCGATGATCGATCAATCAATCATTTTCAAGGTCTTGGTCTCGTCTCGGTCTCGGCTGCATTTTTACTCGGTCTCGGTCAAGTTGGTCTCGAGACCACAGCTGCTGTGATTTTTTTTTTTAAACCGCAAGAACTTCCCAAATTAAAATGTAACAATACGGTATTTTATTTTGAAAGTGTTTACGCTGCCACCTGTCAGAGAGGAGAAAAAGAGGGAGGAAGGAAGGCACCGGCTGCGGCAGAGATGCCGTCAAAGTCATCAATCATTCAATTTTCAACCCACATTTATCTAGCCTATGTTTTCGTTCCAGGTGACGGTAAAAGTTTTACGTCGCCCCAGCCGCCGGCGAATGTAACTTTATGTTACACTCGGCGGAGCGTTCCCAGTTAATTTGTAGCTAAACACATAAAGATAAGCCGTCTGATTTTGGCCCAATTTCCCTCCTTCCGACCAAGGACAAAAGATCAGCCGAATATTGACCGTTTCAATCAAAAGTCATGTGTGTGAGACGTGAGAGAGAGAGAGAGGGGAGGAGAGAGGGGGGCGGAGGGGGGACTTGAATCATTCTGGGAAAAATGACAACAAAAAAATCATGTATGCTACAGTATTTTTTTGTTTGTTTGTTTTTTCATCAGAGAATCACATTTCAAGTGTTGTTCTTCATACATTGGTTGTAACAGCATCATTGCTGCTTTTGAAAGCACCATGTAAAAAGGGTTAAGTAGCCTACTTCTGCAGGCTGGGTGGCTTTACCCACAGTTTGAAATACATTTATGACAAATAGACTATAATTCTTCTGTTTGGTCTCGGTCTTGGACTTGGTCTCGCCCCTCCACGGTCTTGGTCTTGTCTTTGTCTCGGCCCCTTGGTCTTGTCTTGGTCTGGTCTCGGGTTAGGTGGTCTTGACTACAACACTACTAGGCTACTACCTACGCATTCACACAATAATTTTAAAACACTGGAATTTATCGAGAAAACGCCATCTAGTCTGTATTAATTAGTGATAGGCAGTTACAGCCCATATTGATCAGCGATCAAACATTTTAACTTTTACCTTACCTTAACAGGCGAAAAAGAACTACGACAAAAAACGCTGGCTCAAAAGTGAAAGTAAACTTCAGTGGGGGAGGGGAGGAGGTCACGTGATCTGAGTGGAGAGACTGGTGTTTTTACTGCTGTTTATTTCTCCCACTGAACCATAAAGGTTTAAAATATTACACAGTAGAAGAACTGTGAAGTACAGACTCATGTTTCTATGTTGTACCAGACGGCTGCATTAATAGGATAAGCAGCAGTAATGAGCTGCCTCATGTTATTGGTATGATTATATTGTACAAGGTCACTGCTGTTTTTGTCTGAAAGCATGGTGTGGGCGAAATCAAATCATTTTCATTGCATTAAAAAAAGTTCCTATTAAACCATCCACGGGGAAAACACGAAAAAGAGTGGAGAGGAGGGACTGCAGTTGTTCACATACGAGGCAACTTAGCTGCGTGAAGCACTTTGAATATGAATTTGAAAGTTTGTCCCGGTGTAGGTAGTAAATGTTTTTGGTTATTTATTCTTTTATTATTATTATTATTATTATTATTATTATTATTATTATTATTTATTTTTATTTTATGTAGCCTACTTTAACGTCTTTTTTATTTTTGTTATTCTGGCGTGGTGCGTCTCTTTGAACGCTTTGAAGTCGGATATCGGAGTTTGGGACTTTCTGAATTCCGAGTCGTCTCGAACGCAGCATGAGAACGCGACGTCATTGCGTCACATCCTCGTTCGGGGCTACGTGCCGTGCGTCGCTGTCCCCGCCCACCGCGGGTGATTATTGTGTGTGTGTGGTGTCAGGTAGTGAAACACGGTCTCTCTCTGTTGTTTCGCCCCAGAAACGGCCCCGAAAACCCGGACTAATCACCGGGGAGGAGGCGGGAGGTCGCAGCGGAGCGGGTCTGGGAGGAACCCGGACCGGTTCGGGGCGGATTTGAACCGGTTTGGAGCGGGTTCGGCTCGGAGAGAGAGAGACGGGAAGCAGCAAAGTTTGGTCCGGCGGCGGCGTCGGTTCACGGTGAGACGAGACACACCTACTCTGTCCCCTCGCTTCCTCGCTTCCTTCCCTCGGGACCTCGGCCTCCTCTAGGGGGGAGGAGGGGGGTCCACCCGGGTCCAACCGGGCCAGACAGGTCCCGGTTCGACCCCCCCACGAGCTCCGCAGGTAACCGGCAGGTGACCGGTCTAGGTGGCAGCGGCTCTACAGGCCTGAGATCAGCTGCAGCACACTGAAGGAAGTGTTGTTGTTTATTAATTAGCTCCATGATGACGTGGCTACATTTATTATTATTATTATTATCATCATCATCATCATCATCCCGGGCAGCAGCCCTGTAGCTCCACCTGTCCACAGTCCTCCAGGTGATTGACAGGTTTAATTTAATTTAAAGCAGAAGTAAGCGATATATTTGTGTTAATATAAGTCTTAAATAGTTATATCTTCCGACGGCAATCACTTACATAGAGTGTTTGGTCCGAAACACGCGGGTCTGTCAGTCACTCTGCTCTGCTGTAAGCCGAGGAGAAAACGTCTTGTATACTTCCTTGTATCCTACAACCTTTATCCAATGAGGAAAGAGAATGGCATAAAGGGGCAGTCCTCTCTGTGTGTGCAGCCAAGGGATGCGCGTGAATGTGGTGACGTAGGGACGAGGACCAATAGATCCATGACGAGGCCGGGGGCTGCTAACTCCATCGGCTGACAAGAAGTTAGCCAAAACGACCGGATCGCTTACTTCTGCTTTCATTTAATTTAATTCAGTTTATTTGATAGGGACAATGCAGCTTAACATAGTGACACTTCCACTCATTACAAACAAGTCAATGTGACTGATGTTCTGCATACAGAGATTATAGCTAAAGCTAGTTTCCAACTCCTGTCCCTAGTTAGGCTTTTAGTAGGAAAAAAAGATGAAGGTAAGAAGAAAGACATCAAAGTTACATAACAACATTATAAATTGTAGCCTACAAAACTTCTAAAATCATACCAAGTCATGACACGTTATGTCGGTCCGACACTGACCTCATCATGGTGACGTCAGGACTCTACAGGTGCAGGTGCTGATGACTTTATACTCACTCACTCAGTCACTCAGTCAGTCTGCTACCTGCCACCTGTCACCTGGTAGTCATGGTAACAGTCACCTGTCTCACCTGTGCAGGTAAAGAATAACAATAACCATTAGAGGTGGTCGGACCAGTCTGTCGTCACACTCACAACAATGATACAACAAGGTGAAAAAAGACACATAGAACATCATCATCAGCTCGTATTGATTAGATATCAGACGTACTGAGGTGATTATTTAATTTTTCATTATGAATATTTTTTTTGAATAAGATGAGACTGTAAATTATTCACTCACTAACTTTAATAAAACATAGACAGATCTCTGTCTGGACCTGCTTAACGACTGGAGTTCAGTCTGCTCCTAAAAATACCATTTAACAGCTTTAATGTTGTTATTATTTGGGTCCCTGAAAAGCGATATAAAATAAATGAATAATTTATTAATGTTTAATAATTATATTATGTCCACAATATCTGCTCTTATATGTCATATTGATTTCCTATCTTAACCCTCAAAACCAAGTGTTAAGGGCTATTTTTTGACTTAGTAAATGGGACACCCCTTAAATGCAGATACATATTCAGACTGTGGACTATCTGTCAGTTATTACTTTGGGTATTAGTTTTTTTTTGCAGCCTATAAATTGATATTCAAACAAATAGCAATCTGTATAAATACCATAAACCACGGACATATTCAGCTGAAAGTCACTGCATACCACGGCTTATTGAAAGGTAAACACCAGCTGTAACTATCTTTAGATAACTCTGCGGCTACGGGAGATGACATCAGCCCTGTCATAGGCTGTATCTTGATTAAACAACTTAACTACATTACCACTGAGAAAAATGACCATTTTGTAACTAAACCACAGCAACATGGCTTCTCCGCACCGGCCGGCTACTGACAAAAGATTGTAACATAAAAGATAGGCTAAATGTTATGCAACAATGAGGTAAATAATCCATAAAATGGGCCTAAACTAAGATAATACAATGGTTTTCGTGATATTTATATCTATATAACAAAGAAAACACTGCATTCTGGGTAGCCCTTGCTCCCAAGGATGGTGTCGGAGAATCTCAGTATTGAGGCGATTCAGCCCTTAAACTGGAGCGCGCATTTTTGAGATTGGAGGTTAAGATTGAGGGTTAAGATAGGAAGTGGAATTCACTCAAGCTCTGACTTGTAAAGTGACCCTGGCTGTTTTTAAAGGCATCTATAAATATCATTATTTTGATATATATAATTGAATTATGATTTTTTTACCCTTCTTCTTGCATATTTGCAGAACCAGATAACTACACAGTCACAGTCTTGTTGTTGTTGTGTGGTTGTTTTCCAGACAGACAGTGTTAACGATTAGATACAGAGTCAGTTTCCATGTGAAGCGGTCGGACCAGTCAGACGACTCGGTGACCGACGCTCTGTCTGAACACCTGAACACACCTTCAGCTGTCACGCTGTCGTCGCTGACGACCGTGGAAACGACCGGTGACATCTCTGAGAGTCGGTCAGAGGTCCAATCCTCTGGACTTTGAGTTTAATTCCCACTCAGGAATGATGATGATGATGATGATGATGTTTGTTGAGTCTTGGACCTGAACAAACTTTGACCCTTGATGGTTTGTTGTCCAGGGCGTCTCCATAGCAACACAACATTAATGATGCTGACGAGTGTGATTCACATATTGCACTTTGATTTATTATGACTTCAGTCATTGTGCAGCTCCAGATTTGATTGTAAGACACACACACACACACACACACACACACACACACACACACACACACGTTCACACACACACACACACAGACACAGACACACACACACACACACACGTTCACACCTATAATATATTTTGTCAACATAAAGTGTTTGGACTGTGGGAGGAGGAAGGCGGAGATCAAACCTGCGAGGTGACAGCACACTACCCACTGATCCACTGCACCACCACGCCGCCACTTTCCACATGTACAGTGAAATGTAAAAGTTTGTTAATCCAGACATTTATATCACGTATTGTGCTGATTTTTTATTTTTAACTCTTAGTCAGGATTTTACACAAATGTAACACATCATGGAGGCAGATTCCAGCATATTGATCCTGACTCATCAATTAAATGACTAAATAACGATAAATAACAAGGAAAAACAAAAGCTGTATCATTGTCATCTGGTGCAACTCATTATTTGTTAATTAATCTGGAGAAATCGGTTTCTTTATTAATAGTTTTCCCTAAAATATTGAAAAGTGACACTTATTAATAACCTTAATAACCCTAAAACACAGTTTATGATCACATCAGACAAAGACAAGTTAGTTTTTTAATACAAAGAAAGATCCAGCTTTAGTCCAGGTTTAGACGTCACTCAGATGAAATGTGTTTTTCCTCCCTGAACAAACAGAGACGACACCTGGTCGACTCCTGAACAAACAAAACCCTCCATGTTAAACTGCTCAGTTATCTCAGGTTGGACTCATGGTTAGTTCAGGTTCAGTTCGATTAAAAGGCCTTCAGAGGGTTTCTGAAAAATATCCGCCATTGTTTTGTTTTTTTTGTTCATGTAGAATAAAGTTTCATTTGATGAAGCAGCAAATATGTCCAGTATTTAATAATATTATATTTAATTAATTAATTTGCAAATACTTGTGATCAATTATCGGACCTTTCTGTGCATCAATCCTCCACTAGAAGTCACAATATAAAGTTCAGTGAGTTTCAAAATAAAAGCCCTGGAGACGTTCAGAGGTTAAAACATGTTGCAGCTGCAGGAATCCTCTGCTGCTGTTTAGTCTCAACATCTGGATTCTTTCAATCCATGACACTCGTATCTGTTTGAGCTGATTCATTTCAGATTACATTGATTGATTGATTGATTGATTGATTGATTGATTGATTGATTGATTGATTGATTGATTGAACAGTTTCTTCTCTGTCGGAGCCGTCGTGTTTTTATTGGAGCTCTTTTGTTCTTTTTTGCCGTGAGGCCTTCGAGGATTTCAGGAAAATATCTGTTGTTTCATTTGATAAAGCAGCGAATAAGTCCAGTATTTAATAATATTGTATTTAATTAATTAATTTGCAAATAATGGTGATCAATTATCCAACCTTTTTGTGAATCATTCCTCCACTAGAACTCACAATAAAGTTCAGTGAGTTTCAAAATAAAAGCCCTGGAGACGTTCAGAGGTTAAAACATGTTGCAGCTGCAGGAATCCTCTGCTGCTGTTTAGTCTCAACATCTGGATTCATTTGAATCTTGGACACTTGTATCTGTTTGTGCTGATTCATTTTGGCTTTGATTGATTGATTGATTGATTGAACAGTTTCTGAACATGTTTTTTTTGGAGCTGATTCTTTTTTGTTCATGTAGAATAAAGTTACGTTTGAATAAAGCTGCAGGTCTTAATTGATTATTTAGTGATATAATATTTGTGGGTCCTTCATTGATCAGTGCTTCCTGTGGCTCCGCCCCCTCTGCTCAGTCTCTGCAGCTGATTGGTCGGCGGCCATGTCCCGGTAGAGCCCGGTCTCTCGGCGACGCCCACCACCACTACGATGCTGAAGCGTCTGGACAAGATCCGGTTCCGGGGCCAGAGGCGGGACGAGTTCCTGGATCTGGCCGAGTCGCCCAACACGTCGGACACCGAGGGCGCCGACGAGGGGGCGGTGGCGCCGGCGGCGGCGGTGAAACATCGCATGTCCATCAGAGAGCCGTCGGAGGAGCTGAGGGACGATGGAGAGCAGCAGAGTGACGCCCAGGTGAGGACACACACACACACACACACACACACACACACACACACACACACACACACACACACACACACACACACACACAATATGAGACGATATGACAAAAAAAATCCTTCACGGTTACAGATTTTCTTGGTACGATTATTGTCAGAGAAATAATCACGGTATTACATTTATCACGATTATTATGCATTGATTAATTTCACAATACTATTAATGTGTAAATTCAAATATAGTTAAAAATTATAAAATATTTTAAATATCTATTAAAATATGACCAATTATTAATCCACCAGTGGAAGTGTCATCGATACCAAATGTTTAAGTTAATTTCAATCTTTTTTTTTAAATTACAAATGACACTCTAGCATTTAAATTCAATGCTACGTTAGGTAAATGGACCAGTATCTGTGCATTTACCTTTACTTTGGCGCACATCTGCCAACACGGTTCATACATGATCTTTTGACGGTATTTAGGAATCTTTGCGATCAATTAATTGTGGCGATTAATACCGCGATTAATTGTGAAAACAAGTAATTGTGACATCCCTACTTCACGGTTATAGAGAGCCTAAGCGGAAGAGAAACTCGCCATGGGACCTCAATTCAGAAAAAGTCTCCATGTAAGTGAACAGGAGTCAAAATTTTATTTCGTGATCCGATTGAATTGTGTCATGAGAAAAATATCTGGGGCCGTATTCACAAAGAATCTGAAGGTTAAAAGTAGCTCCTAAGGGCCGAATTTAGGAGCAACTCCTAAAAAAAGTGGGCGTGTCAGTCTTAAATTTAGGACTCCTAGTTTTTTAAATACGAGTAATTCACAAAGTATTTTAGGCCTAAAAGTAGCTCCTAAGTCTGGGAGAGCTTAAAAGTCCTCGTGAGGACTCCTAACTCAGTAAGACCTATTCACAAAGAATCGGAAATGGCTGCAGCCAGGCAAATGTTTTGGAGACAATGGAGGACTGCGAATTGCTGCAGAGGGGGGGGGGGCGAGGTAACTGCGACCGCTGCGATGCAGTCGTGCTGATGTGAGCCAAAAATATTTTTTAAAAGTTGGTGAGTGCGCTACACACATCAGTTAGTAGTAATAGCTCACGTGATAGGGCAGCTCCCCCAGTAAACCAAACTTGTTGTCAGTCTGGGTTTGAATCCTGCTATAGGCCACAAATTTGGGTAATGCATTTTCTTTTCTCATCATTATTATGATCACCATATATAATATTAGGGCTGTCAACAAATGTGAAAATTAATATTCGAATGTGGCCTGACTGGTCGCTGCTACTGGGAGGTCGAGTGGAGAGGAGAGGTTTAGACAGTGAAGACTGTTGGTTTGGAGGGAACGATCAGTCCTGGAGTCTGAGCTGCTCTGATGGTCGTTACTACGTCTGGCACAATGGCAGACGGACAGACATCACCTCCTCCTCCTCCTCCTCCTCCTCCTCCTCCTCCTCCTCCTCCTCCTCCTCTGTCTCTAACAGAGTAGCAGTGTATGTGGACTGTCCTGCTGGCTCTCTGTCCTTCTACAGAGTCTCCTCTGACTCACTGATCCACCTCTACACCTTCAACACCACCTTCACTCAACCTCTGTATCCTGGGTTTAGACTCTGGTCTGGTTCCTCAGTGTCTCTGTGTTGAGTGAATCAGAGTCTCCTCCTGTCACAGAAACCTTCTCACTGTTGAACAGACAGTTCAGTCTCTACATGTCTGTCTCTGTCTCTCACTCACGTTGTCACATTCATGGATTAAATCAGTTGATTTTTTAAACTCTTCTCAATGATTCTTGTAAACTTCTTCCTCTTCCTTTAAAGATGGAAGCGTCGATTATTACAGGACAAAAACCACGGTGACTTTTACTCAGCTGCTGATGAAGGACGAGGCCTAATATCACCAAGCTAAAAGTCTCTGAGCCGCCAGCGTCACTGAGGAGAAAAACACATTTTAAACAAATTCACTGTTCATGTTCAACTTTACAGGCTGTTTGTGAGCTGGTCACAGGTAAACAGACACAACAATAAACACAACTGGAAACAAACATAATGTTGTAGAGACGCTGAATATAATGAATTACATGTGATTTATTTTTCTTTGTGGTTTTACTGAATCAAATAAAACAATTTGAATCAGTTTTATATGTAATGTTCATTTCCTGCAGCACAAAAACCATCAGCTACTCATCCTACCAGCTAATGATTTTTCTGTTACCATGACGCTGAGTTCATGACTTTTGTAGATTTATATTTATCTTGACGTTGAGACTGAGATTGTTTTTATGATATATTTCTATAATTATTACCTAACTGCTGTTTCTTGGAAACTGGAGCCAATTAACACCCATGAATTCATTTTCGTTAGTGATCATTGATTGGTTCATGGATTGTTTGGGATTTGATTGGCCGTGCACATTCCTGTTTGACTACACTACATAGTTGTATGGTTTCAATCTGACACAATAAAATATGAAATAAACATGAACTCATGCTGAAGACCATGTTTCTTATTTGGCACGTCTGACTGTAGCAGGTGACAGCAGGTACGAGACAGAGTTGTTTTAGAGGCAAATGCAGCCGGAACTACTTTCCAGACACGGCTGCTGGGCGGAGGGATTTCAAAAGCACCAGTAGTTCAGAGTATTTGCTTCATGTGTCGTAATGTTACATAATTATACATGATTATTTCATAGTGTGGTGAATGTGCAGGTCACAACTTGTCCACCAGAGCGTTGTGGAGTTGTTGGATTGTGTCACTGAGCAGCTCACGTCTCTGCCCCGCTGATCTCAAAACAACATGCACCGATAATTAAAGGTAATGAACCTACTGCTATGACTATAGGGATTATGGTGAGAGGAGAATTTGCCAGAATGTTGAACTGTCCCTTTAACACATCATCACCCAGTTCACAAACCAGTGGCTGAGCTGCTGGCAGGAGGATCTGTCAGGCTGGATCAGGCTCCATTAAACCACTGGATCATGTTTCACACTTCACACGCTGCTTCACTTCCTGTCTGAGTCCTGACGTGACCTCTGCCAGCTTCTGTAGCTACTGATGCTGTCGTCAGCTACACACATACTGTCATTTATTATGGGCGTAATGAAATCCAGCTAATATAACTGATATAACCCCCTAAATAATCATACAATTGCAGTGAATAAAAATATCTACAAGCAGCTGTGAAGAAGTTGTTGTTTTCATTGATTTATTAAATTTTTTTGCAAGCAACCAAAAGTAATATTTTTAATAATCTGAGGATGTGTGGCTGGTTGCTAGTTTGCTGGTAGGAGGTAAAGCTAGAGGAGGACGCCACAAAATAAATGTGCTGGTAGGATTTATCTGATCTGAAAACTGATCTCAGGCACATTTGGTCTTTACATTGATAAAAGGAAAAGGTTAATCTACCTCTTTATTTTGGCATTCCCACATAGGCTGTATGAACATATCACACCACCCCTTGTCATTAATACAAAGTTAATGATTTTGTTCTCTCCCCCCTGACTGATAAAGGTGTGTGGACGCCTGCAGCCCCTCCACTCTTCTCTTCTTCATGTTTTCCCCTCAGATGGTTTTATAGGAACTTTTTCTTTTTAAAGCTGGATGTTTTTTAATTGCAATGAAAATGATTTTATTTTTCCCACAACAGGCTTTTAGACTAAAACAGGGCACAAAAAAAACAGCAGTGACCTTGTACAATATAATCATACCAAAAACATGAGGCAGCTCATTACTGCTGCTTACCCTATACAATGCAGCCGTCTGATACAACATAGAAACATGAGTCTGTACTTCACACTTAACCTGCTGCAGCGGGTCAGTGTCGCCCCCTGCTCACGGTCCTGACAACGCACAGGGGAAATACACATGTTCTTCTGGCAAGCGGCGGACTGAAGGTCGATAATGTCTTTAATATTTAACCTTTATGGTTCAGTGGTTGAAATAAACAGCAGTAAAAACACCAGTCTCTCCACTCAGATCATGACCCTCCCCTCCCCCACGTCCTGTTCAAAGTTTACTTTGACTTTGACCCAGCGGTTGTGTCGCAGTTTATTTTCTCGTGTGAAGGTAAGGTGAACACTTTGAATGTTTTCCCCGTTAACACCTGTTGTTACCTGAGTTCTCTGCCCTTCAACTTCTCGTTGTGTTGTTGTTGTGTTATTATAATGTTACTGTAGCTGAGTCAGAGCTGTAACTGTAAAGTCTGGACCGACAGAACCTGTTGTCGGTAGAAGAGCAGAAGCAGAGTTGGTCAATGATCAGTAGTTGAACGGTGTTGAGTGGTTATTTTAAATCTATATTGCGTAACTTCTGTCAATCCCTAGAGAATTCCTGCGTAATTACAAAAAAACCCCACTAATTGTTGTTGTTGCACATTGCTGTTGCAGTTTATTTTTAAAAGATTTACACTACAGGACTGATGTGGACTCAGTGTTGTGGGCTGAGCGGCTCACAGGGTTTTTAATATGATGTTGATGATTGTGGTGATCAGTAGCCTACTGTTGCCTATTGTCAATACAGTTGTCAGGTACTTGTACTTTCCTTGAGTATTTCCTTGTTGTGCTACTTCCTGCTTGTACTGCAGCTGAGTTGAGGCCCAGTTGTTGTGTGTGTAACAATCAGCTGTAGCTTGTTTGATCCAGTGGTTTTCTACAGGGACGCTGTCCACACAGAGACTGTGTCACATCAACTCAGTGGATCTCAGTCCTTGTGTGTGTCAGTGGATGGAAACAGTCGTCCATGGATCATGTTGCTGGGCTGCTCTTCACTTCACTGCAGCTTCATGACGCCATCTAGTGGACTGATAGTAGAAGTACAGCAGCTGATGGCAGCTTCCTCTTCCTCACTGCTGTGTGACTGCATTCAGCTGACACTGATATGAAGCAGAGAAGAAGAGCCAATCAGTGGAGGAGCAGCTGGAGACATGATGGACATGTGAGCTGCTGTGCACATGAATGATGTGTGTTTCCTCTGCAGGTGAAGCTACAAAGTGTGTGTGAGCTGATGTGGATGTGACCTCAGCAGCATGGATCAGTGTGAGGACAGAGAGGAGGGAGCCCCTCCCTCTAAAACCACTCTGTGTGGGGGACATCAGGACCAGACCAGAGGTCAAAGGTCAGAATTAAAACTGTCAGACTTTTCTCTCTAAAAGTCAGTTGTTGTGTTTATTAAAAGATTGAAGATATTTTTCATCAGTTTTTCTCCAACCTGCACATTTATCAGTTGTGTTGTTGTTTCAGGATCCAGCAGCAGAGACCAGACTCTCCTGAACCCAGCTGTCTGTCTTTAAAGAGTGACCGGTCAAATGAACGGTTCATTGACTTTAAAGGAGGATGTGGATCAGCTGATCAGATGTAAGACAAAACTAAATTTCAAAGCTTTTGAGTTTCTGTTGAATGTTCTTCCTGTGGAGTCAAAAAGACTCAGACACACATTGACATTGTCCAGCTGCAGTAAAGAGTCCCTGCCTGAACATCCACATGTTAATATTCAGTAATTATCACAGTGCAGCCCAGTAGCAACAGGAAATGTGTCAGCACCTTCTACGTAAAACAGGAAGTAACCACTGGGTTAAAATCATCTTTTCATTTGCTCTAAATGTTGATGGTCTTGTTTCCACCTGGTAGAAGGAACATGGTGATGTTGGCTGCATCAAGTCGCCTCCTGGTGGCAGCTTTGAGGTGTGCAACAGGGCGAGGGGCCGATCAGTGATTTCTAGTGAGTTCAGAGTGACGTCAGACACAGAGAGCAGAGACAGAGGATCAGATCAGTCACAGGAGCTGAAGCAGAATCTCAGCAGCTGCTTTTTACAGGAGCAGACGAACAAACGTCCATAAATACTGAGAGAGAGAACGAGCAAAATTCAGGTAAAGATAGAAACTTCAACTCATCTACAGAACAAAACAATAATACTGGGAGTATTATTGTATCATTTACAGAACAAAAGATTGAAGAAGAAATTGAAAAAATGATATTTTCTGGGGTGAAAAAATCTTTCATCAGGGTCGGTATTTAGCTCAGTTGGTAGAGCACCCGCCCCATGCACCCGCGTTGAGTGGCCCTATCCTGCGTGTCAGCCCAAGCCCCCCTCCCCCGCCTACCATTTCCTGTCTCTCTCTCAACTGTCCTGTCAATTAAAGGCACCCCCCCACCCCCCAAGAAAATATATATCAGTTGTGTTGTTGTTTCAGGATCCAGCAGCAGAGACCAGACTCTCCTGAACCCAGCTGTCTGTCTTTAAAGAGCAACGACTCAAAGGACTGGGGCACTAACTTTAAAGGAGGACGTGGATCAGCTGTTCAGATGTAAGACAAACCTAAATTTCAAAGCTTTTGAGTCTCTGTTGAACGTTCTTCCTGTAGAGTCAAAAAGATAAATGACATTTTCTGAGGTGGAAAAATCCATCATCATCATTGTTTACAGCTTTTATCTTCAGGAATAAGAAAACAAATCAAGCATTGTTTTTTATTAAGGTTCATGTTTTTTTGTGTTCATGTTCTTATTTTTTTGAAAATCTAAAACTATTTAAAGGGACATTGTCACTTCTCTTGTTGTCTATTGACAAAAATTGATTATTCCGTTCAAAGTAGGTTAGAAACATTAACTCAGTCCACAAACACCATTTTGTTACGTGAGCGACAAGACATGACGACTTTCCTTTGATTTTATAATGTTTACTTGAAAACTTGAAAGTAAATTACAATGTCTGGCGCACGGTAAAAAGACTGTGTTGTTTCCATCATTATCTGACTCCAAACCAACAACTGTTACATCCGGTCACAATTACAACTGTCAGGTGATATCATAGCAAAGAATTTAAAGACACAGAACATTTTTATCATTAACTCATACATTTTAAAGTAAGACATTAAATCTTTTATGAATTATGATGAAATTATCATTATCAATTTTAACTGTTTTTATTATTGCCATTAAATTACTAACTTATTGGCCCTCATCTTTTTTCTGTTTTAATTTTCTTATTTTTGAAATCCTAAAGCTATTTAACATCAGTTGTGATCCAGCAGCAGAGACCAGACTCTCCTGAACCCAGTTGTCTATCTTTAGAGAGCAACGACTCAAAGGACCAGATTATTAAATTAAAAGCTGTAACTGACAGTCAGACTCAGGTTATTGTAGAAATTAACTAGTTTGTACGACGTGTTGTTGGACCAGGTCTGAAATCTCTGTTGTGAACGTCCTCAGGGAACATATAAAGTCCATCTTGTATTATCTCTCTGTACTGATGTTCACTTGACACTGATTCCTCCACAGAGTGGACCAGGAGAGCTCAGAGGTTCCCAGTGGTCAGTCTGCCCAGCAGCATCAAACACACCTGGACTCCATGTTTATGGTGGGTACATGTCCAACAGCTGCTGTTACATCTGTTGTGTTCACAATCATCTCCATGCTGCACTTTGACACCAGTGGATTGTCAGTCTGTCAGGTTTTAGTTTGATGCTGTCACTCATAGAGTTTCTGTTCCAGCTGCTGGAGGAGAACATGCTCACTTTTGTGAAGAACGAGCTGAAGAAGATCCACAAGCTTCTGAGTCCAGATTACCCAAAATGCTCAGGGAGTCAGAGGGAGGATGAGGAGGTGGTGGATGGTGAGGATGAAGAGCAGAGGAGCATCAGAGAGGCATTAGTGAAGATCACAGTGAAGCTCCTGAGGAGCAGGAAGCAGGAGGAGCTGGCTGAGCGTCTGCAGAGCAGTAAGAGGATTTCTGTAAAGATTCAACATGATGGACAAATGAGACGTTCACTGACATCAACATATGGAGGGAAACATGTTCATATAATTGTTATTTAGAGGAATTATCATGTTAAATCTGTAATTGGTCTGATTTCTTGTGTTTTCATTCAGAACATTTTGCTGCAGTTTGTCGACGTAAACTCAAATCTGCCCTGAAGAAGAAGTTCCAGTGTGTGTTTGAGGGGATCTCTAAAGCAGGAAACCAAACCCTTCTGAACCAGATCTACACAGAGCTCTACATCACTGAGGGAGGGGCTGGAGGGGTCAATGATGAACATGAGGTCAGACAGATTGAAACAGCTTCAAGGAGACCAGACAGACCAGAAACAACCATCAGACAAGTAGACATCTTTAAAGCCTCACCAGGAAGAGACCGACCAATCAGAACAGTGATGACAAAGGGAGTGGCTGGCATTGGGAAAACAGTCTTAACACAGAAGTTCACTCTGGACTGGGCTGAAGACAAAGACAACCAGGACATACACTTCACATTTCCCTTCACCTTCAGAGAGCTGAATGTGCTGAAAGAGAAAAAGTTCAGCTTGGTGGAACTTGTTCATCACTTCTTCTCTGAAACCAAAGAAGCAGGAATCTGCAGCTTTGATCAGTTCCAGGTCGTCTTCATCTTTGACGGTCTGGACGAGTGTCGACTTCCTCTGGACTTCCACAACACTGAGATCCTGACTGATGTGACAGAGTCCACCTCAGTCAACGTGCTGCTGACCAACCTCATCAGGGGGAAACTGCTTCCCTCTGCTCGCCTCTGGATAACCACACGGCCTGCAGCAGCCAATCAGATCCCTCCTGAGTGTGTTGACATGGTGACAGAGGTCAGAGGGTTCACTGACCCACAGAAGGAGGAGTACTTCAGGAAGAGATTCAGAGATGAGGAGCAGGCCAGAAAGATCATCTCCCACATCAAGACATCACGAAGCCTCCACATCATGTGCCACATCCCAGTCTTCTGCTGGATCACTGCTACAGTTCTGGAGGATCTGTTGAAGACCAGAGAGGGAGGAGAGCTGCCCAAGACCCTGACTGAGATGTACATCCACTTCCTGGTGGTTTATCTAAAACTGAAGAAGGCCAAGTATGATGGAGGAGCTGAGACAGATCCACACTGGAGTCCAGAGAGCAGGAAGATGATTGAGTCTCTGGGAAAACTGGCTTTTGAGCAGCTGCAGAAAGGAAACCTGATCTTCTATGAATCAGACCTGACAGAGTGTGGCATCGATATCAGAGCAGCCTCAGTGTACTCAGGAGTGTTCACACAGATCTTTAAAGAGGAGAGAGGCCTGTACCAGGACAAGGTGTTCTGCTTCGTCCATCTGAGTGTTCAGGAGTTTCTGGCTGCTCTTCATGTCCATCTGACCTTCATCAACTCTGGACTCAACCTGATGTCACAACAACAAACAACATCTCTGTGGTCTCAAGTTTTTAGAGACACATCTACACCTTTCTACCAGAGTGCTGTGGACGAGGCCTTACAGAGTCCAAATGGACACCTGGACTTGTTCCTCCGCTTCCTCCTGGGTCTTTCACTGAAGACCAATCAGACTCTCCTACGAGGTCTGATGACTCAGACAGGAAGTAACTCACGGTCCAATCAGAAAACAGTTCAATACATCAAGAAGAAGATTGAAGAGACTCCCTCTGCAGAGAAAAGCATCAACCTGTTCCACTGTCTGAACGAACTGAATGATCGTTCTCTAGTGGAGGAGATCCAACAGTCCCTGAGATCAGGACGTCTCTCCAAAAACAAACTGACTCCTGCTCAATGGTCGGCTCTGGGCTTCATCTTACTGTCATCAGGAGAATATCTGGATGAGTTTGACCTGAAGAAATACTCTGCTTCAGAGGAGGCTCTTCTGAGGCTGCTGCCAGTGGTCAAAGCCTCCAACAAAGCTCTGTAAGTGTAGAGATAGTTGGATTTATTCATCATTATATTAAAAACACATGTCTTTTCAACAGGACAGAAAATAAATTCAATTCCTCATGATCATCTCTTCAGACTGAGCGACTGTAACCTCTCAGAGAGAAGCTGTGAAGCTCTGTCCTCAGTCCTCAGCTCCCAGTCCTCTAGTCTGAGACACCTGGACCTGAGTAACAACAACCTGAAGGACTCAGGAGTGAAGCTGCTGTCTGGTGGACTGGAGAGTCCACACTGTACACTGGAGACTCTCAGGTGAGAATCCATCAAGCTGTTTATCTGATGACACTTGAACACACCTCCAGGTGTTGACAGTGGTTTCCTGTGTGTTGTTGTGTGTGTTCAGTCTGTCAGGATGTCTGGTCACAGAGGAAGGCTGTGCTTCTCTGGCCTCAGCTCTGAGCTCCAACCCCTCCCATCTGAGAGAGCTGGACCTGAGCTACAATCATCCAGGAGCCTCAGGAGTGAAGCTGCTGTCTGCTGGACTGGAGGATCCAGACTGGAGACTGGACTCTCTCAGGTATCGAGGCTGCTGTAGCCACACACACTGTCTGATAGAGGAGGAGGAGCTGGAACATTTTCTATGGCCCCGTTCACACCCAGTATTGACATCTGTCTCAGGTGATTGATGCATTGATGACATCAGATTTGATCACCCAGACCAATGGTTCCCAAAGTGGGGTACGCATACCCCTAGGGGTACGTGAGCACATTGTAGGGGGTACGTAGAAACATTAATTAATATATTACCAAGATGATAAGTAGATATTCGAGTCACTTCATAAGCCCATTACTGAAATGGTACGTGCGCCACAACTAGTTCCCCCCCAGAAGACAACAACCTGTAGCACAGCTTTGTATAGTTGTCAAAAGTATTGATGCAAAACGGCGCATCTGGATTCATTACTGGTTTCTAAATGTATCGATATTAACAGCACGCCCCCACAGCGCCCGACGCGCGCACTGGACAGGCAGAGCAGAGCAGAGCAGAGGAGAGCAGGCAGCGTCCAGAGCGTTTAGACCTGAGTGAGTAACAGAGTTACACAGAACTAGACGCACGTAGGGTCAATTTAGCCGTAAGTTAAAATGGCGATATTAACGGCAACACTCCTCTCTCGTCTCCTCTCTTTTTCTCCAATGTCTGCATGCACGTGTGTGTGTGTGTGTGTGTGTGTGTTGTGAGGGAGGGGGGAGCCCCGCCCGTCAGAGGAGAGGGGATGCATTGTAATTAATGTAATGAAACAATAGCAACATGCTGGAATTGCACAACTCTTAGTTAGCTTTTCATTTAATTAAAAACAAACAAACATCTGTTATAAGTCCTTTTGATTATAATAAAAATAAAATAAAGGAACGATAATAAGCTAGGAGGCACTGCTGCTGTATTGAATATGATGTCATATTCAATATTTTCCTGGGTATTGGCATTGAGTTTGAAATGTTAGTATTGTGACAGTCCTACAACTCTGTGAAGACACATTTCACCACAACAAATACCACAACAGCCAGAAACAACTAAAATGCAGGAGAATAGTGTAAAATATCTTTGTACAAATTGAAGAGAGAAATTGAAATGATTTTCGTTTCTTAATCAGTTGTGTTACGTTATGACCACTTTTGGAGAATCATCAACACGTATGAGGGAGGGGGTACTTGTGGTATGGCAAAACGGCTCAGGGGGTACACAAGACAAAAAAGTTTGGGAAACACTGACCCAGACCATATCCAGAGGTGGTGTAGGCCACAGTGAAGCTCCGCCCACTCCACTGACGTCCTCTGTTATAGTCTGACTCGTCCTAACACAGTTTATACTAAAGCCAAAATCTTGAGTGTTTCAAACATGAGCTGTGCAGCTTCCATCAGTCACAGTGATGAACTACTGGGATCAGGAGTTTCTCCTCATGACTTCAGTGTCTCATCATGGCTCACTGTGTCACATTCAGGAGAAGAGATCTCAGTGATGAAACCAGCTGTTGGCAGCTGTGCTCTGAGTCTCTCCAGATGTTTTGATCAGACTTTATTTCAGAGTGTACCAGGAAACATTTCAGCTGCAGCTGGTTGAACTGCTCCTGAACCAACAGAGTGTTTGACCTGAATAGGGCTGTCCCAATTAATCGACCTAATCGATTACGTCGATGACGTAAATACGTCGACACATGCAACATACCGTCGAGTTGTTTCCGTTTACGTCGATGACGTAAATGGGTGATTCTTCAAATAAGGGAGTTTTTCTGTCCCCAGGATGAATTTTCAAGAAAAAAATGTTTTTTAGAAAAAACAATTATTGTATTTGTTAAGGTTAGGTTGTAGTAGCTATGAAAAAAATAACTGTGTCTCAATGATGACATTTTAATACTTTTTCAGTGTGTTGAAAATTCAAATGTGCAAGAATTTCACTGTTTTGGGCTTGTCCCCAACCCAGACTTTTTGACATCCCCTCTATAGTAAAGCAATAAAAAGTGCTAAATTCATTAAAATGTTACTTTGCATTTCCTCATAACAACTTAAAAAGACATTTTTCAAATTCATTTAGTTTATATTTGTTCAATTTGCAATTTATTTATAGTTAAATATCGCTGTCCCTCATACATCTGTCATTACCATCACACTCAACATTTTAGAGATCAATTAAGCTTTTACAAACAGTTACTTACATTGTTGCATGCAAATTAGATGCTCTAAAGGAACATTCCCAGACATGAGGCAGAAGCCAGATTTTTTGATGCCCACATATGTAATTCATTTGATGTTTTGTACATCCTAATCTGAGAGTATGTTTATTAGGTGTCATTACCAAACAGGTTACTATTTGAGTATTTTAATTCATTAATAAGAAATGTAACTTTATTTACGTACAGTATATTCAGTGTACATTGTATGCTAGCTAACCAGTTAGCTTAGTAAGTCTAAAACATAGCCAACATTTTCAGCAAAAAGTCAAAATTGCCATTACCATCACGTGTCATTACCATCACAAAAGTGACTGTGATGGTAATGACAATCAGTGACGGTAATGGCAATTTATGGGTTTATTACCTTATAACTAGAATATTTTAGCTTAATTTACTATTTACTAGCCTAATTGAAAAGTAACCAACTGTAATGTAACTTTTTATTTTTTATTTTTTAAGACGTCAACATGGCCCCAGCTTAACCAAACAGTCAATATGGTTCATATAATAATGGTTCATACAGTTATCTATCCATCTATCTACGCGTGCACTTCAATGTTTCATCTTTTCATAATAATCTTCAACTATTTCCAACCGTTTTATACAAAATTAGCCTCCTTCTTACATGCTCTACTTTAATAGATTCCCAGCCATTGCTTCAGCTATGTTAGCACTGGTTCATCAGTTTTCTTTACTGTTGGGTTTGCTGCAGATTTCAACTCTTCAAACTTTTCAACTGTTACACATAAACATGCAGGATTTCAACATTTTCGTATACATTTTTTAAATTTCTACTGCTTTTAGCCCTTTATTCAGCATTGGTTCATTTGGCATTGCTTCAGCAATGGCCTTCAGCTACTTTCAGCATTCACATGCATTTCCTGCTGGAAAGGCTTTCTTTTTCTAGTTTTCTAGTTTCTTTTTCTAGTTACATCTGTCTTGTCTGTAACAACATCTATTGCACGTCTGTCCGTCCTGGGTGAGGGATCCCTCCTCTGTTGCTCACCCTGAGGTTTCTCCTGGTTTTCCCTGTTAAAAGGGTTTTCTATGGAGTTTTTCCTCAGTGGATGTGAGGGTCTAAGGACAGAGGATGTTGTTATGATGCCATGTAAAGCCCTTTGAGACAAACTGTTTGTAAAAACGGGCTATACAAATAAAATTGCCTTGCCTTGCCATAAGCAATGCTGTGGTAGTTTACCAAGTAATTAATTTTAATGGAAGGTTAAGTGTTTAATTGTTTTGTCTTTATTGTTTTTAAAAAGTAATTTTTCTTTAATCTTTTGTTTGTTGTGAAAAACAATAACAAAAAAACATCAGTGTTGATTGTTACGTCATTACCAAAACGTGTTATCATTACGGGAATACATTGTCATTACCATCACAATAAATTTTTTGATAAAAAATGTTACTTTTTTGTCAACATGGATTTTACCTCAATCATTGTAGTAATGTTGAAAAGTCTAAATTTGCATTTTCTGAAATAATATACATTGCAATTCAAATATTCTGATTAACACGCAATATTTCATTTTTGAGAAAAGGCAATATATTAAAAAGTTAGAGAGAAATAGCTGTTAAAATTTATTTTAAATGGACTTACAAATATTTAGAACATGATTCTTAAAGAGTTTTGTACTTACTGGAATGATTGTGAAAACTTTGCTTGTCAAATCATTTTGTATTAAAATCAGTGTTTTGTTTTTGTGATGGTAATGACATTTTGCTGAGACAACTTTGAAAAAAGCATCATAATATCAAAATTATCATGAAGTACAATCAAAGCTATGCTAAGATCTTTGTTCCAGACCAATTGATACCTTTTGAAATAGAAAAAACACTGTTGAACACCGTCGGGTTGTGAACCATAGACTGTAACACGTGCAGCAGAAAAAGACATGCTGTACCACAGCAGCACCACAGCGATGAACGAGCACCTGAAGCTGCAATATCATTCCGTTCATTCATCTCCGCAAGCGCTCTTTCGCCGTTATTGACGCTATCTCTCTCTCTCACACACACAAACAGACAGCGAAGGGCGCATGCATGTGCTCCGCGGTAAAAGGAAACTCATACGGTCCGATTGCGGACCCCCCGCGCCCCCCTCCCTCACCGGACGATCAGACCACCCGCCGCAGTCTCCTTGCAAACCTGTGGGAAACACTAGTTCCGCTGCTTTATCCATAGATGTAAACACTTCCTCGTGTTGTCTTTTTTATTTATTTTAATCCACTCTGCTCTGTGCACCCGGACGCAGCACACAGGGTTGGGGAGTAACGGATTACATGTAACGGCGTTACGTAGCTAATTAAAATACAAAATATGAGTAACTGTATTCCGTTATAGTTACAGTTTAAATTGATGTATTCTGATTACAGTTACTTTCTTTTTAAAAAAAAGGATTACTTGGATTACTTTAGCCTACCGCACACGCAGGTTGCCGGACGCTTGTTGCACTGTGGCGAAGGGAGAGGGACGGACAAAACAGACTAAACTCGTCGGCCGTCACTGGTGAAGTTGGCTTCATTTTGGTAGTGGCGCTATCGGGATGCCCAGCATATTCCTCTTCAATGTCCGGTCTCTGGTAAACAACATGAATGAACTGCGACAGGATGACGTTTTTAAAAGGATCCTGGACTGTCATGTGTTTATGATGAGCTGCATGTTTAACAGCAACGTCAGTCACGCTGTAGCCTACCAAAACCACACCGACTTCAGCAGTAAGTTTACAGTAGGCCTAAGTCATAGACTGTAAAAGTAGGCCTACAGTTTTTGTGTCACACTCGCCCTGCTCATCAAGCTGTAACAGATCCGACCCGCAGTTGTTGAAGCCCGGACCCGACACGGACCGACACACTAGCATTAATTATTACGAGGCGAGGCCGGCCAAAATAAAAAAATAAAAAAGGAGATGACGCCCGAGGCCCTGCCCGGCCTGACGACTCAGATCAAACCAGCGCGTCCGGTCGGGTTGGACCGTCCATCACCTAGCCCAAAAGAACCAGGCAGCCCAGACCAGAGAGGTGTGTGTGTGTGTGTGTGTGTGTGTGTGTGTGTGTGTGTGTGTGTGTGTCTGCCTGCTGTGAAAGACAGGCTAATTCTAGGCTGAAAATCAGGACACATCAGCTCTGTGAAGCTCAAGCAATATCTGACAGACAGATGAGAATAGGGCAGATGTGGTGGAAGAAGACAGTGTGGCCTGAAAGAGACACATGGTGAAGCAGAGGATGGATAGTTGATAGTTGATGGATCGGTGAAATTATGGTCTGTATGCTTCAGATACATGCTCCGGTTGTGAGAAATGGGGCTATATGTCCAAAACAGAGGCATATCCCTTCTATTTGCTTGTTTTTATTGTAGGTTTTAAAAGATAATGAGTACATTTTGATTCTGCTCTACTAATGTAGCTTGATTGTTATTTATATCTATATGAGGGTTTTCTAATCTTATAAAAATTAAATGTTAAGCAAGATTGGCAGAGCAGAGGTGCTGTGGTGTCAGTTTGATATGCACTTATGTAAGTGGCAAAGAATACAACTACACACACACTACACAAGTACTTTGTGTAATTGGGGTTTATTTTGCAGTCTGTATGACCTCTGGATGTCTAGACATTGTATGTCTTTTTGCTTGCAAGCTAGACCACCTTGGCACGACAGGGGCCCCCCGCTGTACGGGCCCCCCCAAAATTTTCTAAAATCGCCCGTGCTTCTACACTCACAAACAAAACCTATTTTAAAAAACATGTATTTTTTTAGGGTATTCTGCATGAGTAGGAGGTTCAGAGGCTGTTGTCTGAACTGTAGAGCAGAGAAAGCTGCTCAGTTAGACTAGCAGGAAGGGCCCTCAGATTTTGAGGTACCCCTACCCGAGGTAGAACAAAACACAACTGTGTTTTTTTTTATCTTTAGGGTCTCCTATTCATGAAATGGAATGTTGTGAACTTTTATTTTGGGGCAAAAATTGTTTTGGGGGCTATTATTTAGAACTACCCCAATCTCTGTAAAACAGATTATTAGGCCAGTCCGCCTAATGGAAAGATGACAAAAAAGCCCATCACTTGAGAATGCTCACTCTTTTCCCATTCATATTTGCTGAGCTATGAACCAGGTGTCTGTCCTACATCACCAGTCAGTCAGAAATTAATTCACTTTTAAAAAATCATGAAAAATGAACCTGAAAACATAGTTGTAATTTAGGCGGAAATAGCATTTTTGTGATAATGGGAAAGGGGGACCCTTAACTTTTCTCTTATTTAACAGAAAATCATAAATTCCTTTCAAATACACTATTACTGTATTCCCTAAGATGTTGTTGAACAATATCCAGTGGTTGTATGGAGATATCTAGTACAGTTTTATTGTAAATAAGATTTCTTTAGACAAACCTCTTCTCTAAAAACAGCCAAATTGGGTAATTCCGAGTGAGTGATGGGTGTTATAATAGCCTATAAGTTAAGAATGGTCACTCTAATCATACTTTGATTTTGTTTGTGAGTAGTCAGGTATCTATTGCATATGTATCAACAAAAGTTATGTTGATAGTTAGTTAATTTAATTTGTGTGCTGTGAGCCCTAAACACAGTGATACAATAGGCGGAAATCATGAAAATGTATTTTCATAGTGAGTTAACATTTTACTTTTTTATGTATTTAAAATTTTAAAGTTGTCAAGTAAAATTCCTTCTCAGTTGAGATTGTCTAGCCCTGCCTGAAAGAAATGTATTGATTCTTTAGTGTTTGTTGGGGTTATGGAACCCACAATAACCTCTGAAGGGCAATGTTGTTATGAGCAAAATAGAGAACCTTTCTAAATTGTACTAAGAAATTTGCTTGTTTTTCCATGTGTCTCCCTCTACAATTTTGATCACAAATGTCAAGCACATCTCTACTAGAAGGTTGAAATGTGTATACTGTAGTACTATCAACATCTCAAACCTGAGTATTATGAGTGGCAAGGTTCCAGATAAGGTCCTCCACATGAGTTTTATCCAGAGAGAAGATATTCTTTCTTCCGAATAGAATCTATTTTGATAAGATTCACAAATTCAATATTCAAAACAATCTCTTCTACACATTCAAACAGAAAGTGTATCAATAGTTGGGAATTACTAGCCTCTGAATCCAGAGAAGCGCTAACTTGGATGAACTAAGGTTCATAATTGCATCAACAAAAGATGCAGCCTCTGCAAATCTGGAAATGCTGGGCGAGTTGACCACTAAATATTGATATCAAAGTAACTATAAAGACAATACAATGTACAGTATTTATCGAAAATGGACCCATTAACAAGTGTGGATAATGTAGATTCATCAATATTAATATGAAAATCTTTCATAACCAAGAGCAAACCTCTTGGGGTCCGCTGATGACCTTCCTCAAATAAAACCAACTTGGTCTGGGTGAATAAGACTGGCAGGTGTGCCTGGTTACATGCTGTCTGGCATTGTGCCCTTTTCAATTGCATCCTTGAATACTATCACTAACTGTTACATCTCCCCCTATTTCTTTTAGTTTTTCCTCAGTAGATTCACCTGTGACAAGAATTTGTCTATATCCTCCTGATCAATTGTGCCTTGTGATGAATACAATATTTGGTAAATGTTTCATTAATCTACCCTCTCTCTGTCACTAAGGTCCCTTTTTCAGTCCCCATAGAGGTTATTAAAGTGTGATTATTGATGTTTAACTCTCTGTGCCAGAAACCTCCCTGCTGCTTCACCTTGCTCCTACTGTAGTACTTCTGTCTACACTGAAACAGTGCATACTCGCCCTTCTTCTGTAGAATAGAGTTTCATTCCAGTTTCATTTTGTTTAGCTGTGGATCAAATTGGAATGCATATATTTTTTCCAAGATCTCTAATTTTTCTCTCCAAGTAGGTCTAATTGAATAGTAGTTTATTTTTTCAGATAGGAACTGTGTTGTATTAAGCAACCCCTCAAGCAGGCTTTAATTGCATCCCATTCTAGACCTGGGTTAGAAGTTGTTCCTTCATCGAATCCCAATACTCAAGAATTTCCTCTCTAATAAACTTACAGGATTTTTCATTTTGAAGTAGAGAGGTTCTGAATCTCCAATGACTTTCAGATGAAGATCCAGAACCTAACACCACGTCAACTGGAGCGTGATCTGATAAAACAATGTTACCAATTGAAGCAGTGATAGTTACTCTCACTAACTGTTTGGATATTAGGAAAACGTCAATCCGTGAAAATGAAGAATGTGGGTTTCAGTAGAAGGTGTACTCCCTATCTTGTGGGTGTAGAGTCCTCCAGATGTCAACTAGACTCAGCTCCTCTTCTAAAACATCAATGGCTACTTGGGACTTACTGTGTACTAATCTTGTATTAGCAATTTTTAACTGGGCCAGGTCTCTTACCTGATTGAAGTCTCCCCCAATAATAACATATTTCCCACTTGTTTCACCACATTGTAAATGTAAGCAAAAAAATCTGGAGAATCTATATTTGGTGCATAGATATTAATAAGATAAATAAATAAGAGAGCATCTGCTGCCAAACAGTTCTATACTGATAGCAACCCACCTACCTTCCCTGTCCAAGAGTTGCTTGTGGATAGTGATGTTTAAGTTTTTACAAATTAATATACAGATGCCTCGCTGGTTAGATGAATAAGCAATATTTCACCAAGCCAATCCCTTTGTAACTTGGTTGATTCCTCATTATTTAAATGAGTTCTCTGCAAAAAGCAGATGTCTACTTTCTTTTGCTTTTGATATCGAAGATGTTTCTTCCTCTTAATAGTACGATTTGCCCATCCATGAAACCTAAGAATGTCTGCCATAATAATATAACACTTCTGCTGCCTCAAACATCCTGTCAAGCTCTGAGATACTGTATGCCAGTGATGGTGGTAATATGTGAGAAATGACCCGCATTTGATGTCTCCCCATGTTAAAAATGTGCACATGTATGAAACAGAACACGCTGCTCAGTGGCTAAATTGGCTTTTATAAGGAGGGGGAGCCCTTCTTTACTCACAGTATCTCTCAAAACATATTTATTTACCTTGCACCATTGGTTTAATACATAGGCTATTTTATCAACTGATGGCCTACTTCGAAATGAAAAATCCCGTAAGTTTATTAGGAAATTCTTGAGTATTGGGATTCAATGAAGGAACAACTTCTAACCCAGGTCTAGAATGGGATGCAATTAAAGCCTGCTTGAGGGGTTGCTTAATTCAACACAGTTCCTATCTGAAAAAATAAACTACTATTCAATTAGACCTACTTGAATTGGAGAGAAAAATAAAAGATCTTGGAAAAAATATATGCATTCCAATTTGATCCACAGCTAAACAAAATGAAACTGGAATGAAACTCTATTCTACAGAAGAAGGGCGAGTATGCACTGTTTCAGTGTAGACAGAAGTACTACAGTAGGAGCAAGGTGAAGCAGCAGGGAGGTTTCTGGCACAGAGAGTTAAACATCAATAATCACACTTTAATAACCTCTATGGGGACTGAAAAAGGGACCTTAGTGACAGAGAGAGGGTAGATTAATGAAACATTTACCAAATATTGTATTCATCACAAGGCACAATTGATCAGGAGGATATAGACAAATTCTTGTCACAGGTGAATCTACTGAGGAAAAACTAAAAGAAATAGGGGGAGATGTAACAGTTAGTGATAGTATTCAAGGATGCAATTGAAAAGGGCACAATGCCAGACAGCATGTAACCAGGCACACCTGCCAGTCTTATTCACCCAGACCAAGTTGGTTTTATTTGAGGAAGGTCATCAGCGGACCCCAAGAGGTTTGCTCTTGGTTATGAAAGATTTTCATATTAATATTGATGAATCTACATTATCCACACTTGTTAATGGGTCCATTTTCGATAAATACTGTACATTGTATTGTCTTTATAGTTACTTTGATATCAATATTTAGTGGTCAACTCGCCCAGCATTTCCAGATTTGCAGAGGCTGCATCTTTTGTTGATGCAATTATGAACCTTAGTTCATCCAAGTTAGCGCTTCTCTGGATTCAGAGGCTAGTAATTCCCAACTATTGATACACTTTCTGTTTGAATGTGTAGAAGAGATTGTTTTGAATATTGAATTTGTGAATCTTATCAAAATAGATTCTATTCGGAAGAAAGAATATCTTCTCTCTGGATAAAACTCATGTGGAGGACCTTATCTGGAACCTTGCCACTCATAATACTCAGGTTTGAGATGTTGATAGTACTACAGTATACACATTTCAACCTTCTAGTAGAGATGTGCTTGACATTTGTGATCAAAATTGTAGAGGGAGACACATGGAAAAACAAGCAAATTTCTTAGTACAATTTAGAAAGGTTCTCTATTTTGCTCATAACAACATTGCCCTTCAGAGGTTATTGTGGGTTCCATAACCCCAACAAACACTAAAGAATCAATACATTTCTTTCAGGCAGGGCTAGACAATCTCAACTGAGAAGGAATTTTACTTGACAACTTTAAAATTTTAAATACATAAAAAAGTAAAATGTTAACTCACTATGAAAATACATTTTCATGATTTCCGCCTATTGTATCACTGTGTTTAGGGCTCACAGCACACAAATTAAATTAACTATCAACATAACTTTTGTTGATACATATGCAATAGATACCTGACTACTCACAAACAAAATCAAAGTATGATTAGAGTGACCATTCTTAACTTATAGGCTATTATAACACCCATCACTCACTCGGAATTACCCAATTTGGCTGTTTTTAGAGAAGAGGTTTGTCTAAAGAAATCTTATTTACAATAAAACTGTACTAGATATCTCCATACAACCACTGGATATTTTTCAACAACATCTTAGGGAATACAGTAATAGTGTATTTGAAAGGAATTTATGATTTTCTGTTAAATAAGAGAAAAGTTAAGGGTCCCCCTTTCCCATTATCACAAAAATGCTATTTCCGCCTAAATTACAACTATGTTTTCAGGTTCATTTTTCATGATTTTTTAAAAGTGAATTAATTTCTGACTGACTGGTGATGTAGGACAGACACCTGGTTCATAGCTCAGCAAATATGAATGGGAAAAGAGTGAGCATTCTCAAGTGATGGGCTTTTTTGTCATCTTTCCATTAGGCGGACTGGCCTAATAATCTGTTTTACAGAGATTGGGGTAGTTCTAAATAATAGCCCCCAAAACAATTTTTGCCCCAAAATAAAAGTTCACAACATTCCATTTCATGAATAGGAGACCCTAAAGATAAAAAAAAACACAGTTGTGTTTTGTTCTACCTCGGGTAGGGGTATCTCAAAAACTAAAGCCTTTTTTGAGGACTTGCTGCTAGACTATAAGCCCACTAATTCAATGTGCCACGGTAGCCTACAGTAAGATCATGTGTAAGATCATTCAAAGCAAATTCAGTGTCCCAGTCAAAGGCGCTTAGGCAGGCGATTTTAAAGTAATCTAAAAGTAATCCAGAAAGTAATGAAGTTACATTACTTTACTTGAGTAATGTAATTACATTACAGATTACATTTTGGGACATGTAATCAGTAATCTGTAGGGGAATACATTTTAAATGTAACCCTCCCAACACTGGCAGCACAGCATGCAAATCGTAAGTGAGGGTGATGTCCTGCACCCCGGCTTAAAAGAAATCCATCCATCCATCCAGATGTCATCACTGTCCTGAGGCCTGGAGCTGTCAATCAGAAGAGAGTGGGTGTAGTGAACAGTGTAATAATTAGGGCTGTTCCAAACGATTATTTTTCTCCCGATTAATCTATCGACAATTTTTTGATTAGTCTAATGATTAATTTTTTGACTAATCTAATGATTATTTTTTGGTTGACGATTAGTCATTTTAAAAACACTTCTGAACACTTCTCTTATTTTAATTCTTCAGATACTCTTTCTGGTGTGCATTCCTCTTCATAATCCTTTTTTTGGAGGGGAAAAACTGTGCCACATCAGTTTGCTTTAACCTGGAAAATAGACAGATAAAGCAGAGTGCACACTAAAATATTAGCACAATGACTTTGGATAGGCACATTTATTTAGTATAGTCATCGAAGATAGTAACCCTACGTCACGTAAAAGGCCACGCCCCCTCGCCGGTGAAAACAAAGGAGAAGTCCTCAGTGTGTTCCATAGGCGCTAATTCAAAAAACCACAATGCCAAAGAGTTGTTGAGTTGTTCGTAGAACAACTTAAAAAACATACGAGTTTCCCTACTCGCCTTAAGAGAGTGGGACAGGAAAAGAAGAGATTTATGGCATCAGGCTATAAGAAGAATGGACAAAATGGCAAGCCGTGGGACCTGGCTAGTCCACATGTGCTTGTGTGGTAAAGCATTTCGGGGGGGGGCGACCGCCATTCTGAAGGTCCGCTAACATTCAGAAATTTTCCGACGGTCCGTTCTAAAATTGTACATAATGTGTGGGCTAATATACAAGGAAAAATAAATTCACATGTTATGGGTTTTGATCACTGACCGCCCACACTCAAGACAACTGTTCTATCCACTGCACTATGGCGACAGTTGAGGTTGCAGTCAGCATTATATACCACACCTCTCGCCGCTGAGTGGGCTCATTCTCCGGTAGGCTGTATGGACATACATTCCCTAAATCTTTAATTTTTTCGGTAAAACGACGTGATATATCTGTCTGCCTGACAAATGTTAGCTATTGCAGGAGGTTTCCAGGCCGGTTAATGTTAATAGGCGAATTCAAGACGGACTATGGCGGGATTTGTATTTACCGCCAGTCAAAGCCAGCAGTTTGTTTTCACCTGAATGGGGGCGTGGCCTCACTTGCTACTCTCATCTATGGAGCAGACCAGTGTTTCCACTAGGATTTTTTTAAAGCCGGGGTGCAGGACATCACCCTCACATACGATCTGCATGCTGTGCTGCGTCCGGCGGCACAGAGAGCAGCAGCGGAGTAGACTTAAAAAAAAAAAAAAAGACAACACGAGGACGTGTTTACATCTATGGATACATAAAGCAGCAGAAGCAGTGTTTCCCCTGGTTTACGAGGAGACTGCGGTGGGTGGTCTGATCGTCCGATGAGGGAGGGGGGCGCGGAGGTCCGCGATTGGACCGTATGAGTTTCGCTTTTACCGGCGCACTGCTGCATGCGCCCTTCGCTCTCTCTGTGTGAGTGAGAGAGAGCGAGAGAGAGAGAGATAGCGTCAATAACGGCGAAAGAGCCGCGCTATGCGGAGATGAATGAATGGAACGATATTAGAGCTTCAGGTGCTCGTTCATCGCCGTGGTGCTGCTGTGGTACAGCATATGTTTTTCGGCTGCGCGTGTTACTGTCTATGGTTCACAACCCGACAGTGTGTTGTACCTGTCGACGTATTTACGTCATTGACGTAATCAGAAACAACTCAACGGTATGTTTCACGTGTCGACGTATTTACGTCATCGGCGTAATCAATTAGGTCTATTAATCGGGACAGCCCTAGTAATAATCAGTGTTTGTGGCTGAATGTGTGTGTGATCAAACAGCTGTTTTCAGACTGTGTGTGCTGCTCAAACACGTCTGACTCCAGATCAGATGAAGCCACAAAGTGGCTCCTTAATGAAAGTCTCCAGCAGCTGGAGCTTCACTTCCTGTCTGAGTCCATGTGCTCTGAGCTGAGCCTGGTTCTCTCTGCTCTACAGTTTCTCTGCTTCCTCTGGACTCTGACTTCAAGTCCAGTAAAAATGTGTGGACAGGTTTGATGGAGCTCAGGACTGGTCCTGAGGACGGCTGCTTTGTTCCACATGATGTGACTGATCTCAGTGAGTCAGTGTGTTGCAGCTGATCTGTGTGAAGAGCAGAGAAGAACAGAGTCATTGATCATGAGATCCTGATCCGTCCTGTCACTGTGATCAGATGGTTTCTATTAGAGCTCCTTCATCCACTCACTGCTGCTGTGGCTCCTGTGGAAACCTGCTCACAGCCTCATTCTTCAGCTTCCTGGGGAGTTTTCTTCAAACAAACACAAGTTGTGTTCACACTCAGTGTTTCTCACTAAACTCTCTGTTTCACTGAGCTCTAACATACATGTTGAGTGTGTTTCCTTCCTCATCAAACACTGAAACCATCCACTGTTCACAGCTGCACTCTTCTTCTTTTCTGCCTTGGTGCATTGTGGTATAGCACGGCTGGTTAGTGCCACCCGTTGGGTCTTCATCACTGTGCAGTTTGAGTGAAAGTGTGTGTCTGACACTGAAGTGACATCACATGATGAAGTGTTTCCTCCTCGTCTCCTCCTGCTCTGTATCATCACTAGATAAAGACTCCAGCTCCTTCTTCTCTGTGCTCAGTGTTCATCCATACATACCAGCCTCCATGTGAACACAGTGATAAAACAGTGTGTGTGTGAGAGCCATGTAATGTCCATGTGTGCATGCTGACAGAGAACGTGCTGCTCTGACCCCCCTCCTCCTTTCAGGGTGCAGCCTGCTGGAGGCCGATGGTTGACACCAGGTCCATGGAGATGTAAGTGTGTTTTTACTTTATTTTTACTTACTTATTTAAAAAAATAACATGTTTCAGAAATATGACCTGGTGTAAATGTAATAAAACCACACGTAAAGGTGTATATACACACACATGTGCATAAGTGTCTGCGTGTGTACATGTATGTGTGAAAATTTTTGTTTGTATGGGTTTCTATACAGATATTGGTGTTTATGTATTTATGTGTATATGTGCGCATGTGATAGTAAATTTATATATGTGTCTATACTGCATGTAGCATGTCAACACTTAATAGAAATGTATTAAGATGATGAGTAGCTGGGCTGCAGCCGCTCAATTTATTTTATGTCACTTTTGTTGTAAACGTTGTTTGTTGATGTTTTTCTTCTTCTTCTTCCATTTCTTCTTTGCTTGGATGTAGGTACTATCTAATTTGTGAATTAATTCTTTGAAACAAGGGGTAGACAATATAAGTTTGCTTCTTTCTGCCCCCTTTCATTCAAGAGTTACAGTATTGTCATTGTTTATTTTATTTTTTGTTTTTATGCTCGATAAATGAATGAAATAAATAAATAAATAAACTAAACGAACTAAACTTTGAGCAGCACATTCAACCATCTTCACACTGTCACATCACTGACGTCATGAGTCTTCATCAAACTGTCAATAACTGATCACATGATCAATAACTGCAGCTGTGTCTTGTTCTCTCCATCAGATTCCTGTCGACTCACAATCGACACAAACACAGTGAACACAAACATCAAACTGTCTGAGAACAACAGGAAGGCGACACGTGTGGAGGAGCATCAGTCATATCCTGATCATCCAGACAGATTTGACCTGTTGCCTCAGCTGCTGTGTTCAACTGGTCTGACTGGTCGCTGCTACTGGGAGGTCGAGTGGAGAGGAGACGTTTATATATCAGTGAGTTACAGAGGAATCAGCAGGAAAGGAGTCTGTGATGACTGTTTGTTTGGACAGAACGATCAGTCCTGGAGTCTGGAGTGCTATGATGGTCGTTACTACGTCTGTCACAATGGCAGACGGACAGACATCACCTCCTCCTCCTCCTCCTCCTCCTCTGTCTCTAACAGAGTAGCAGTGTATGTGGACTGTCCTGCTGGCTCTCTGTCCTTCTACAGAGTCTCCTCTGACTCACTGATCCACCTCTACACCTTCAACACCACCTTCACTCAACCTCTGTATCCTGGGTTTAGAGTCTGTTTGTCTGGTTCCTCAGTGTCTCTGTGTTGAGTGAATCAGAGTCTCCTCCTGTCACAGAAACCTTCTCACTGTTGAACAGACAGTTCAGTCTCTACATGTCTGTCTCTGTCTCTCACTCACATTGTCACATTCATGGATTAAATCAGTTGATTTTTTAAAAATATTTTCTCAATGATTCTTGTAAACTTCTTCCTCTTCCTTTAAAGATGGATGATTCATGTTCAACTTTACAGGCTGTTTGTGAGCAGGTAAACAGACACAACAATAAACACAACTGGAAACAAACAATGTTGTATACGCTGAATAATAAAATAATAAAATAAATTACATGTGATTTATTTTTCTTTGTGGTTTTACTGAATCATTACTGCATTTGCTGCTGATGAGCTACTAATCCTACCAGCTAAGGATTTTTTCTGTTAACATGCCGCTGAGTTCATTATTAAACTGTATTCATCTCTGTCCTGTAAATAATTTGATGTGAAATAATTAAGAAATATATATTGCTATATTGCTTATATCTTGCTTTTATAAAATGGTTACCAATAAAGACAATATGAAAGAGGAATACGCAATCAATTTCATGTAGTTTTTATTCACCCAGAAATACCATCTAATCAAACAGCCCCACTGTGAAAAAAACAGTCCCATCTCTCAGGACGTTAGCTCCAAGTTAGCTCTGCATGTCGTCTTTTCCTCTTCTATCTTTACTAATCTGACGATGTGTGGCTGGTTGCTAGTTTGCTGGTAGGAGGTAAAGCTAGAGGAGGACGCCACAAAATAAATGTGCTGGTAGGATTTATCTGATCTGAAAACTGATTTCAGGCACATTTGGTCTTTACATTAATAAAAAGGAAAAGGTTAATCTACCTCTTTATTTTGGCATTCCCACATAGGCTGTATGAACATATCACACCACCCCTTGTCATTAATACAAAGTGACATGTAAAAAAAATCCTCATGTGGGCAGAGATCTTAACCCCACAATGTTTAACCCAAAGTTACGCCTATGATGCCCCCCGCTGGTCAAAACAAGACACCACACCAACAGACACAAAAGCTGTTTTTAATATTTTATTCATGTATAAAATACATAATCTCTAATCTCTCTGCAACAAATGTAACAGTTTGGGTTTAACCATCTGTGTGTGACGACCTTCACACTAAAACGTCGATAATAATCAATTCTTTGATTTTCCTAAAGCTTTAACCTAAAATCTTCTGAGTTCAGAGTTAATTCTCTCTTAAACCAAACACCGATCATAACCTGATCAGACCTGAACTCATCAATAGCCCAATCACCAATCAATAGACGAACAGTGAAAGTGAATCAGAGTCAAACAGCATTGAGTTCAGACGTGAGGTCATCGATCAGTGACCTCATCATGAACAATAAACAGAAACTCTGAGGTTGAACCTTTGACCTTCAGTCAGACTGACGATCTGAACTTTCTCTTAAAGACACAGTGAACGTTTCTTTGTGAGGTCATGCGACGTTGTGATGTCATCACTCCTCCAGGCTGCCGTCGCTGAGCAGGAAATGAGGTCTGACCAGCGACAGCATGGGGCCCCTCGGGGCCCCGGCCAGACAGTACGCCTCGTCCGGCCCGACGCCCCGAGACCGCAGCGTCCTCAGCGCGGCGCAGCAGCTCTCTCTGCCGCCGCGCGCCGTCACCATGACGAAGCTGAGCGGGCTGTCGACCATGCCGAACCTCCGCCGCATCTCGCCGAGCCGAGCCGACAAACTCTGCAAAAGGAGAGAGACAGTGAACGCAACCTCCAGGTCAGAGCAGAGGACGACCAGACAAGGCCGTTTTATTTGTATCGCCCGTTTTTACAAACAGTTTGTCTCAAAGGGCTTCACATCCCATCATAACAACATCCTCTGCCCTTTGACCCTCACATCCACTGAGGAAAAACTCCATGGAAAACCCTTTTAAAGGACAATTCCAGGCAAATTCAACTCGGGGGTGTATGTTCCTAACGTTTTAGGTCTAAAAGAAGGAATGTGAAGATTTGCATTTTAGTTGCTCCTGTTTTGCGGTAGTTGTGTCTGTCACCGCATCGCCATGGCAGCAATGAATGGGAGCGGATGCAAGTTCCGCTGTTTAGGCTGTTTCCAGCCCTCAAAGTCGCATTTTTTTTCCACAGACAGCGTCAGATGGCTACTCAAACATGCACTGATAAGTTTTTTTAACTTGAAGCAAGTCAAGAGTTGATATTCCTGTGTTTATGACACAAACGGTAGCTTTCCCACTGCACCTGAACACACCGTGCACGAGACTCCGGGAGACTTTGAATTAGATCTAGTTTTACAAACATGTCGACTTGCTTGAAGTAAATAAACTTCTCGGTGCATGTTTGAGTAGCCATCTGACGCTGTCTGGAAAAAAATTGCGGCTTTGAGGGATGTAAACAGCCTAAACAGCAGAACTTGCATCCGCTCCCATCATTGCTGCCGTGGCGATGCGGGGACAGACACATCTACCACAAAACAGGAGCAATTAACTCTTTGACTGCCGGGGGGCGCTAGTGAACGCCGCATGGAGTAGTCGTGTCTTCGAGTAGCTCCTCCACACTCTCGTTAAATACTCGCTAAAAATCAACACTTACTTAACTATGAGCGGTTCCAACAAAAACAAAGCTAAGGAGAAACCTACGCATCCGAACTCAAACCCGAAGAAAAACGTAAAGACAGTTCCTGCCATGAATACGGTCAGGGTCGTTAGCCCCGAGCTAAGCCCGGCTAGCAGCCCAGGTACCACCACTGCTAGCACCAATAGACCTTCAACTTCTCAGCCCACGCTGGCTAGCGTCATGGCTGCCATTGGGAAACTGGACGAAGACATGAACACCAGATTTAACACGCTCGACTGCACACTCCACCAAGTCCAGACTTCCCTGGCAGACCACACATCACGCATCTCCGACCTGGAGGGCTTTGCAGCCGACCACGAGTCCCGCATCACAGATCTGGAGAAACAGTGCACGGAGCTACTGGAAATCAATAAGTCAACTAAACGTAAGCTAATAGATCTCGAGAACCGATCTAGACGCTGCAATATTAAAATCACTGGCCTACCAGAAAAAGTTGAGAAAGGCAACCCAACACAGTTTGAGCTCCTGCCGCAGCTCCTCGGAGCCAACAACTTCACCAGCGGACTCAAAGTTGACCGGGCGCACCGTATCGGTCCACCCGCAGTCGGACGTCAACGCACCATGATCGGCAGAATTCATCACCCTCCAGAGAAGGAGAAAATCCTGAAACTCGCTCGGCTGCATGCTCCGCTGACCTACAACGGTGCCAGGATCAGCGTGTACCCGGACTTCTCACCTGAAGTCACCGAACAACGCCGCGCCTTTGATGGAGCAAAAAAGAAACTGAGGGACGCCGGGGTCAAACACGGTCTCCTCTTTCCAGCCAGACTGACCTTCAACTACGGTACGGAGCAGAAAATATTTCAGGATGCCAAGGATGCCGAGACTTTCATAGACAGATTCATCACATCCTCCGCCGCTGCGGAGTGAGCTGTACCCCCGGCCAGGGAATATTCAGCCTGCTGCCGCTCCCAGTCACCTGTGTAAGACACTTTAGTGGTACTCTAATGTTTCTCAGTCTCATCAAGAATTGAGTTTTATTTAACCGCTAAATACGTAAGTGTTTGTTTTTGTTTTTGTTTTCACACGAGTGTGGAGATAGTTATGTTCTCTGCTTTAGTCAGGAGTATTATTCTAGCTCGACGGTTTCTTGCAGTGTCTAGCTGTTTCTCAGTGTTCATGGTTTTTTCGTCCCACCTCGTTTGGGGAGGGGGACAGGGGGAGGGATTTAATCTGTATGTTTTCCTGTTTTTTCTTTTTTACCTGCTCTTCTTAATATGTACCCCGCTAATTATGCTTTGGATATGTTACGTGGTCATATACTTATCATCCTTTTATGGTTGCTAATGACCCTCTCACCCCACCACACGGTGGCAGCTTAACATTACTCAGCTGGAATGTCAGAGGTTTAAGGACTAATTTAAAAAGGGGCAAGGTTTTTTCCCATTTAAAGTCACTATCTGGAGATATAATTTTTATGCAGGAAACGCATATCAAACATAATGAGCAATGGAGGTTGAGATGTGCTTGGATATCTCAGATATACCAGTCAACTTTTTCTTCTAAGGCTAGAGGTGTAGCCATATTAATCAGAAAGAATGTTCCATTTGAACATATTTCAACTATTTCTGATCCTAACGGCCGCTATTTGATCGTGTCAGGTCGCATTCTGTCACGACATGTAACCTTTTTGAATATTTATGCGCCCAACTTCGATGACCCCGGTTTTTTTAGGAAAGTCTTCAATCTTATCCCGGATTTATCATCTACTCACTTAATTGCAGGTGGAGATTTTAACACAATTCTGGACTGCTTTCTTGACAGACTCTCCACCCGCCCCACCAGTCCCTCTAACGCCAGTATTGCTCTTAATAATATAGTTAAGTCAATGAACCTGGTTGACATCTGGAGACTGCAACACCCAAACGATAAGGACTTTTCCTTCTTCTCTAACGTTCATAAATCATATACAAGAATTGACTACTTTTTGACTGACGCCATTTTGACCTCGGATGTAATCTCCTCCAAATATCATGATATTGTAATCTCCGACCACAGCCCTGTTGAACTAAAAATCAATATTGGTAGAACTAAAGCTGCGTTCAACTGGCGGTTCAATCCTTTACTACTTAACAACATTCAATTCCGCCAGCAAACAGCCAACAAAATAACAGAATACTTTGATCAAAATGACACATCTGAGGTAAATGACTCCACCCTGTGGGAGGCCTTTAAAGCTGTTACACGAGGAAATATTATAGCCCACGAAGCTAAAATAAAAAAGGATAAGGAGAAAGAATTAGCAGATATCACAGCCCAACTCAAACCACTAGAAAAAGACTACAGGGCGACAGCCTCTCCAACCAAGCTTAATGAAATAATCAAATTAAAGTCGAAATATAATGCTGTTCTTTCTGACCGTGTCAGCTTAATGCTGCTAAAAGTAAAACAAAAGCATTTTGAATTAGCTGACAAGCCAGATAAACTACTGGCTCGCCAGCTCAAGAACATCCAGGCCAGCAGAACAATTCACAAAATTAAGACCAAAACGGGAACTACTACCACAGATCCTGAGAAAATTAACGAATCCTTTCGTGAATTCTATGAAGATCTTTATACTTCAAAGTCCACCACTGCTACATCACATATCTCTGAATTCCTTCGTACTCTCCACCTGCCTAAATTGAGTCCCTCAGCACAAACAGACTTAAATGCAGACATTACATTAGAGGAAGTTAAACAGGCAATTCGCTCCTTTCCTAATGGAAAGGCGGCCGGGCCAGATGGATTTGGCATTGAGTTTTACAAAGCATACTTAGACATTATAGCTCCTTTTATGTTAAGAATGTTTAACTATTCTATTTCAGTTGGTCTGCTCCCAGAAACGCTTTACTCTGCCAACATCTCTTTGATCCTGAAAAAAGGGAAGAACCAGACAGACCCTTCTTCATACCGGCCCATTGCACTCCTTGGCTGTGATCTTAAGGTGTTTACTAAAATCCTCGCAAAGAGACTTAATAAATGTATTGCAGATATTATCCATGAAGACCAAACTGGATTTATTCCAGGTAGATTTTCGTTTTTTAATGTTAGGCGTCTGCTGAATATTATGTACACTAAATTTAGCAAAGATTCTAAAATTGCCGTTCTCGCCCTTGACGCTCAAAAGGCGTTTGATCAAGTTGAGTGGTCATACCTTTTATCTGCAATTAAGGAGTTTGGTTTGGGGGAGAATTTCGCCTCCTGGGTCAAAATGCTATACGCTCGCCCCACTGCCTCGGTCATTACCAACAACAACAGATCTCCTGCCTTTACTTTGCAACGATCCTGCCGACAGGGCTGCCCCCTCAGCCCTTTATTATTTGCTGTTGCTATGGAACCCCTGGCTATCAGTATCAGGAATCACCCTTCTATTGCCCCTTTAATTTTGGGAGGAGTAGACCATCGCATCTCTCTGTACGCGGATGATGTTGTTCTGTTTCTGTCTCGCCCAGAAGTCTCTCTCCCCCCCTTATTAGGACTCATTGAAAAATTTGGTGAAATTTCTGGCTACACTGTAAATTGGGATAAAAGTGAATTCTTGCCGCTCACAGGTGATCTGGACCCAAATTTTCTTAAAAACTTGTCATTTAAAATTGTCTATGATAAAATCAAGTACTTAGGAGTTACAATTCCTAAAGACCCCAAGCTAATTTATAAACTGAATTTCCTCGACATGATTGATAAGTTAAAATCGAATATTGAATCCTGGAGACTGCTACCATTATCTCTTATAGGTCGGGTCAACGCAATTAAAATGGTTACTCTTCCCAGATTCCTCTACCTGTTCCAGAACCTACCTGTTTTCTTACCCAAATCCTTTTTCAAATTAATAGATTCACTCATTTTACCTTTCGTGTGGGGTTTCAAGGCGCATCGTATCTCTAAAAAGCATTTAACCAAACCCAAATCAGCTGGTGGCCTCAGTTTACCAAACTTCTGCCACTACTATTGGGCTGCGAACTGTAGAGTACTAATGTACTGGCAAAATCCACGACAAGGTAATGTTAATGCCTCCACCCCGTCATGGCTTGCAATTGAACAGAGTCTCCCTATCAGTTCTTTGCCTGCCCTCCTCTTCTCCTCAGCTCAGCCGCCTAAATCCAATCCTGGAAATAATTTCGTAGTTACAAGTTCTTTAAAAATCTGGTACCAAATAAGGAAATCGTTTAACCTGCCTGAAATCTCCACCTCCACCCCTCTCTACCGAAACCACAGTTTCCCACCCTCACTGTCGGACAACGTTTTTCTGCTCTGGGTGAATAAGGGTATCACTACCATTGAGGACCTTTATCTCAATAAGACTTTTGCTACCTTTACTCAGCTGAAAGAGAAATTCACATTGTCAGATACACATTTCTTCCGCTATCTACAGATTAGAGATTTCGTCCGTAAAAACATTTCTCACTTTCAGTCATTACCAGCTCCCATTGAACTGTATACTCTTCTGAATCGTTCCCCCGACTCTAAGAGACTTACCTCACGATTCGTCAACCTTTTTAACTCACTTAACCCGACTTCATCCCACCATTTGAAAGAGGCTTGGGAAAAAGACTTAGCTCTGTCAATAAGTGACAGTGACTGGGAAACTTACCTTGGTGACATTCGCAGCTGCTCAATCAATTCGAGACACCAACTTATTCAGTTTAAAGTTATCCACAGGCTACACTACTCTTGTGTTAAACTTCACTCTTTCTACCCTTCTATATCCCCAATATGCTCAAAATGTAAATCAGCGGAGGGAACTCTGGGCCATCTATTTTGGTTTTGTCCCAAATTAAATCAATTCTGGTCTGATATTTTCAAATGTTTTTCTGAGGTATATAACTGTACTATTTCTCCAGATCCTCTCACCGCAATTCTAGGTGGCTCTCGACACCTTTCTATGCTCACCAACTTGCACCGTAAAACTATACAATATGGAATGGTCATTGCAAAAAGGAACATCTTATCTCATTGGAAAAGTGACGAGGCACCTTCCTTTAAGGCCTGGCTTTCAGAAATTACTAATTTGTTGCATATGGAAAGGATTCGACACAATGTATCTCTCAGCTCTGCAACCTTTGATAGGATGTGGCAACCATTTCTTCTACATTTGTCAAGACTGACTTAAAAGTAACACTTAACTCTCATCTTTGTCAACATAACCCCATGTTTTTGATTTTTATATAATACCTGGTACGTTCTATATGTCAAGGTATACTGTTTCTGAGCAGGGCCCTTTTATTATTCTTCTTTTTTTTTTTTTCTCTCTGTCTACTTGTCTATGTTTATTTTCTTTTGAGCTAGTGATGTGCTTTTTTATAATGTCACAGTTCGTCTGTTGTCTTGTTTATTGTTTATTATATTGAAAATTCATAAATAAAATATTAAAAAAAAAAAAAAAAAAAAAAAACTCTTTGACTGCCAGCCATTCTCACAGCAGCATCCTCCAGCTTGCCAGGCATTTTCCAGCTTTTTGGCTGATTTCCGTAGACCCACCATATATTATGTACTGTTACTACATACACATTCAACCCATCAAAGGAAAGATGAGGGTCTCTAGTTTCCAGCAAAAAAAACCTGTTTGTTTCTATCTTGTTCCAGTCCTGTGAAATTGGCGGTTGAATATAGGTTAGTTTAGCCCAAAATGCCATTTTGGCACCAAAATCTTGAGAAAAAGAGGTTTTTGTGTCGGCTGTCATTTTCAGGTGAACCAGTACAATTGGCTCCTTTATATTTTGCTTTAGTGATGCCTCAACATCTGTACAGTTGTTCTCTTGTAAACAACAACTAAATCAACACTGACAAATGACTTTTGATGACAAAAGACAAAACATTTAGCTACTGACACACACTACTGCAGCCTTTTTTCCTTCTTTTCTTTGAGTTACAACTTTTTCTTTCCTTTTTTTAGTGTGTGTGCGTACGTGACGTGTGCGTGTGCATGTACGTGTGCGTGTGTGTGTGCGTGCGTGTGTGTGTGTGTGCGTGCGTGCGCGGATCAGTTCGACAGGTTTTTGTAGCCGAAACACGGCGCTTTAGATCAGATCCAGCTTCCTCTGGTCAGCAGGCAGCGGTCTCACTCACTCTCTCTGTCTCACACACACATCTACACACACACACACACACACACACACACAGCAGCTCTGGCTGACGTGCCCCCTGAACTCAGCCACAGACAGTCTCTGTAGCTCACAACAGACACTCCCACCATCTTTAGCTCTCGTCACGTTCACCGGCGCCGTCCGTTCCTCATCCACACTAGATCGCGGGATTTTCAAGCTGCTATCTGAGTGATTTCTCGCAAAATCTGGCGACTTTTCCGCTCTTGACGACTAACGACGAGCGATCAACGGGGTTGTTGTTACTAACGTTTGTGCTTTGTATCACGGAGCTGCACGGAGCTTCGACGAGCTGCCGAGCCGCCATGAGCCCCGCCGCCGCCCCCTAAGCTCTCACCGGCGGCCAGAGTGTCACGGAGCGGCGCCGCTGCAGTCAGACACCCGCTCCGCTCCGTGAGGGGGGGAAAAACACGCTATATTTTTTACATCTCTCAATCCAAATGTGTTTTTCTGCACTTTATTTTGATGATACAAGTCTGATCTTCACAGAGGAGTAGGGGAAGACATTCAGCATGGCGTTGCCATTAAAAAAACGCTAAGACGAGTTATCTCGTCTTTGGCAGACTACGCTTGGATTCGCTAAGACGAGATAACTCGTCTTTGGCAGTGAAAGAGTTAAACTGCAAATCTTCACATTCCTTCTTTTAGACCTAAAATGATAGGAACATACACCCCCGAGTTGAATTCACCTGGAATTGTCCTTTAAAAGGGAAAAACTGGAGAAACCTCAGAGTGAGCAACAGAGGAGGGATCCCTCCCCCAGGACAGGCAGTAGATGTCGTATACAGACAAGTTTATACTGTATACAAACAGGTTATAACATGGAATATGGGAAAGGTTAACAAGAGCTGATGAAAGAGGCAGCTGGCGGCGGCGGCGGCGAGTAGCTACCTGAGCGGCCCGTTGACACGCCGACGCCGGGCTGACGTCGGGCTGGACGACCGCGTCGCCACAGAATAAAACTCTGAGCTGCTCAGACGAACAGGAAGCCGTCTGCTGGTCCAACAGCGCCGAGAGGACGCCTGGACCGAGGACAAGGAGGATTCACCTTCTGACACCACACTCACCAATACACCGTCAATACATGATTAGAGCTGCAACAATGAATCAACTAATCGAACAACAATTGATTATTAAATTAGTCATCAACTATTTTGATAATCGAATAATCAGATGGGTAGTTTTTTTAAAGGGATAGTTCAACATTTTGGCAAATTGGCCCATTGCCATAATCCCTATAGTCATAGCAGTAGTGGGATTTCTTGGTTTCCCTCATCAAACTCATCAAATACACAATCCAACAACTCCAAAACGCTCTGGTGGACAAGTTGTGACCTGCACATTCACCACGCTATGAGATAATAACAGACGTTATGAGACAGAGTTGTTTTAGAGGTAAATGCAGAGACTGCTTGGTGAAAAACTGTCCCTGAAGGCAACGTGCATCCGCGGTTTTGCATTTACCTCGAAAACAACTCTGCACTGACAATTAAAGGTAACAAACCTACTGCTAATAAGGGATTATGGCAATGGGCCAATTTGCCAAAATGTTGAACTGTCCCTTTAAGAGAAAAAAAGTCCAAATTCTTTGATTTCAGCTTCTTAAATGTGAATATTTCTGGTTTCTTTGTTCCTTTTATGACAATAACAAACAATAAACTGAGTCTCTCTTTGGTTTGTGAAGAAAACAAGACATGTGAGGACGTCGTCTTGTGGTTTGGGAAACACTGATTTGGCATTTTTTAACATTTTATTGACCAAACAACTAATCGATTAATCGTTTAAAATAATCAACAGATTAATCGATGACAAAAATAATCATTAGTTGCAGCCCGATACACGATCAATCCATTACCAATATGTTAGCAATGGAGGGGAACTTCATCATATTTGAAGTTTTAATCATCCTGCTGTGAAAACGTGGCGTCGTCGTGGTGACGTGGTGGCGGTGAAGAAGAGACAAAGCCTCCTCACCTTTCTGCGACGCCTGCGACGCCTCGTCTCTGTCCGTCGTCAGGAACAGCTGCACGTTGTTGTCCAGCAAACAGTCGGTGAAATCCTCCTCAGCCGAGAAACAGAAGCTGCCGACGTCCAGACCTGCAGCAGAGCGACGGTGACCATGAC
>NC_140912.1:31039719-31114719 GCF_045865225.1 Trachurus japonicus
TTTGATTTAACACAAAAAAATCATGCAGCTTCTGAATGAAAGGGGGCAGAAAAGCAAACTGACCTTTTAGACATCATTATAAAACATTTTAACTTCTGTTTTCTAAATCATAAAGATCTTAAAATATAATTCTGCTTCGTTTTCTCTCAGTCTTTGCAGAAACTGACCTGAATTTCAGCCTCTTATTCATCGATCCGGATCTCCACTAGAAAACGTGCAAGTTCACATTTACGTCACTAATCTGCGACAGAAGTGTCACAGGTAAATAAATGATTATGGGTGTTTAGAAATAATTAGGTCCCGCTCCTCAAATCGGCGTACATTATATAATCTATGCATTTATATTTTAATATTTAATCACTTTCTAATCTCTCCCGGTCTGATGGAACTTGTGCAAGATGAATCAGTTTGGATTTTAGTGCAACGTGTGGCTGCATGGATTTTATTTCTGTGCCGAATTGAACATAAGTCACTCACGTCTCAAACTATGAGCTTTAATTGATGTTTGCTTCAAAAAAGAACATTATTATACTTAAAATAATGATTATTTAAACGGAGTCTGGTGCACAACTCTGATAAACAGCCTCACTCCTCTGGTTTCTGTCGGAGTTCTTCTGCAGATGTGTGAAATTCAGATCTCTCGTTGTGTTTGTGGGTGTGAGACAGCCCATAATAAGCCGCCTCAGCCCCAGGTGAGTCTCTCTTAACTTACCTGCTTCACGTCCGTGTTCTGCACCGTGGAAACCATGTCAGCTGCGGCGCCTTCACGGCCTCGACAGGTTAAAGTTTCTTTATCTTTACCTGTTCACGGACACAACGACCCCGTCACCACAGCAACAACAGCAGCAGCAGCAGCAACTGTCTGTCAAAGTTCCCCCAGAAACACTCAACTCTTTAGTTCACTTCCGCTTTTCTGACGTGTGTGACGTAGCCTACCGCTTTAATGCTGCGTTCAGGACAACTCGGAACTGAGAACTCTTTCCTGACCTCCTACTTGAAAACGTGAAATTGAACGCCACCACGCCACCTCATGTCGGAGCTTCATCCATCCACTCGGGGGAAAAAATCTAGCCCGTTTTATCCGAGAATCAGTTGTCTTCTTCACAAAAATAAACAGTTGGAGATATTTTGGACATTAGAAAATCATCACAACAAGAAAAAAAAGTGTTTGTTTCTGTGGCGGAGAGAGCTAGGCGCTCTGCGATCGGATTGTAATGTCTTTCCAGGATGTTCCACAGTTAGGCTATCTGAGGTGAGTGACTACATGCAAAAACACAAAGTTTATACTGTTTATAGCCTATTGTACACTGAATATGAGTTCAGTGGTGTCTTTTAAGGATTCCAGTCATGTGCCATAGAGATTTGACTGTTTTTTGAGTGTTTGTTGTGGTTGAAAGAATTGCCCCCATGGGTTAGCATTGTTGCTAACGTTATCCCTAGCGCCAGGTAGCCATGGTGTAACTCCGGTTTGCCTGCATCAATTTTAGTCGCGTTTTTTGCTCCCCACAACACTGCGTGACCATCAGGAAAACGATTTAGGGGTCAAAAATGGCTGGCATTCTCCTTTAAGTCAGTTTTGTCAATACATTTGGATGATAGATAGCCCAGGTACAGTTGGCAGTTAATTAATTTTAGTCATTTGTCATTTCACCGCATTTATGACTCGTCCAACGGTGCTAACAGACCAGAGGGAGCTGATATCACGATTCGGTAAGTTTTTTTTTTTTGAATATGTCTAAATCTTATTTAATTTGTTGCAGCCTATATTCCACAAGAGCACATACCCCCCCCCCCCACCCCTCCCTGTGCCCACCTGTGTGTCTTGACCGAAGAACACGAGACTGTCAACGTCCAAGTTAATATAAAGTTAATGTGAAAAACCAATTCACTTTGCTAACACGGTTAGCTCCGTGTTAGCCATGCTATCCGTAGCTCGTCTCAGACATTTACTGGGATAAATACGGTTTAACATCTAATGACCACAGTTTCATGTTAGCAGAACTGGTTTGTGAACTGGGTGATGATGTGTTAAAGGGATAGTTCAACATTTTGGCAAATTCTCCAATTGCCGTATTCCCTATAGTCATAGCAGTAGGTTCATCACCTTTAATTATTGGTGCATGTTGTTTTGAGATCGGCGGGGCAGAGACGTGAGCTGCCCAGTGAACACAATGGAGGTGGACAAGTTGTGACCTGCACATTCACCACGCTCTGAAATAATCATGTATAATTATGTAACATTACGACACATCACTCCACCCAGCAGCCAAAACGACTCGTACCTGCTGTCACCTGCTATAGTCAGACGTGTCAAATAAAAAACATGTCATGTTAACAGAAAAAATCATTAGCTGGTAGGATTAGTAGCTGATGGTTTTTTGTGCTGCTCTACATTAGCAGGAAATGTCCATTACATATAAAACTGATTCAAATTGTCTTATTTGATTCAGTGAAACCACAAAGAAAAATAAATCACATGTAATTAATTATATTCACCGTCCATACAACATTATGTTTGTTTCCAGTTGTGTTTATTGTTGTGTCTGTTTACCTGTGACCAGCTCACAAACAGCCTGTGAAGTTGAACATGAACAGTGAATTTGTTTAAAATGTGTTTTTCTCCTCGGTGACGCTGGCGGCTCAGAGACTTTTAGGTTGGTGATATTAGGCCTCGTCCTTCATCAGCAGCTGAGTAAAAGTCACCGTGGTTTTTGTCCTGTAATAATCAACGCTTCCATCTTTAAAGGAAGAGGAAGAAGTTTACAAGAATCATTGAGAAGAGTTTAAAAAATCAACTGATTTAATCCATGAATGTGAAAACGTGAGTGAGAGACAGAGACAGACATGTAGAGACTGAACTGTCTGTTCAACAGTGAGAAGGTTTCTGTGACAGGAGGAGACTCTGATTCACTCAACACAGAGTCACTGAGGAACCGGGATAGAATCCAAACCCAGGATACAGAGGTTGAGTGAAGGTGGTGTTGAAGGTGTAGATGTGGATCAGTGAGTCAGAGGAGACTCTGTAGAAGGACAGAGAGCCAGCAGGACAGTCCACATACACTGCTACTCTGTTAGAGACAGAGGAGGAGGAGGAGGAGGAGGAGGAGGAGGAGGTGATGATCTCTGTCCGACTGTCATTGTGCAAGACGTAGTAACGACCATCATAGCAGTCCAGACGCCAGGACTGATCGTTGATTCCAAACACACCGTCTCTACTGTTTCCTTTCCTGCTGATTCCTCTGTAACTCACTGATATATAAACCCCTCCTCTCCACTCGACCTCCCAGTAGCAGCGACCAGTCAGACCAGTTGAACACAGCAGCTGAGGATAGAACTCAAATCTGTCTGGATGATCAGGATATGACTGATGCTCCTCCACACGTGTCGCCTTCCTGTTGTTGTCAGACAGTTTGATGTTTGTGTTCACTGTGGTTGTGTCGATTGTGAGTTGACAGGAATCTGATGGAGAGAACAAGACACAGCTGCAGTTATTGATCATGTGATCAGTTATTGACAGTTTGATGAAGACTAATGACGTCAGTGATGTGACACTCATGATGTTTTTTAATTCGGAATTAATTATTCTGAATTAAATAGTTCGGAATTAAAATATTTTCCTTCGAGTTTACATGGACATAATAATTCCGAATTGGGGTTAACATGGAAAACACATTAAATCGCCTTTATTTAATTCTGCTTAACGTCTGGGGGTCGGGAAGCGTTCTGATTGGACAGAGGGTACACGTGTTTACGTATTTACGTCTACCAGAAGAAAACAAACTCCATTCTCAGTGTGTGAAGTGAACAGAGCTGCAGCCGCAAGCCGATCCGCTGCTCCTAAACTTTACAACAACTTAGAAGCAGAAAGTTTCTCCTCTTAACTGCCAGGATGGCCTTCCCTGGGTGTGTGAGGCTTTTTTTTTTTTTTATTGAAGTGACTTCAAAATACAAACATTTAAGGCACATTGGTAGTGGATACATTCACAGTGCTGAATCAGCTATCTTGATCAATCAAGAACAAAAAGAAAAGAAAAGAGAACGTGAGGGTCTCAGTCCACAATATTAAATAAGTCCAGCAAAGAAAATAACTTTAGGGCATTTTTGCTTTTCATGTAATACAAAGATTTTTTATACATTCTGAGTTCGTTTATCCATCCATTGAAGTGGGGTTTCACTTTGAGGTATTTGCATCTGTTGATGAAGTGTTTCCCAAGGGAAATTAAAATGTTCACCAAAAAGTCCAAGTTCTTTTCCTTTAACTGTAGTCCAACCTTGATCGACATCCAATTTAGTGGGGGCAAAATAATGTGTTTAGATAACAACCAGTTTTGAAATGAAGTCCAAAATTGTACAACACACTCACATTCAAAGAAAATATGTTCTACTGTTTCCATATCATTCTCACAAAAACCACACATATTATTATCCAAATTAAATCTAATATGTAGGAAGTGGTTTGATGGATAAATGTCATTCAGTATTTTAAATGTGATCTCTTTTGTTTTCTGAGGGACAGGGTAAGACAAATATCACTTTCTAATCGTTCTTGCTTCCACAACATTGTAATCTTTCAAAATATATTTTCTTTTTAGTTGACAAGGGTAATATTGTTCAGTTAAAATATTTCTAATAAATTTATTAGAGAATACTTTACTACCTAGACTAATTCCTAACACACTTAGTGATCTCATTACAAAAGTATTAGAATGTATCAGCAGCTGTTGAGTCATATTTTTAAAAGGAACCGGAATGGCTTTGATTATTTTATTGTAATCCTTAATTGAAAACTGAAAATTATATTTGACACAAAGGTTTTCATGAGTAAGGAAATCGCCATGATCATCCATCACATGAGAAACAGCCCAAATTCCTTTGTCAAACCAGGTCCCCCAAAACAATGATTTACGATTGGACAGTATCTATTATTCCACAAGGGTGAGTTGTGAGGGGTAAAATTGTGCTTATATATTAAGTTCCAGTAAAGGAGAACTTGTTGGTGATAATCTGAAAGTTTCACAGGCAGTTTAGACATATTATAGTCACAACGCAACAAAAAATCAATGCCTCCCATTTTTTGAAAAATTGCATTAGGAATGCTAAACCAAAATGAGTCTTTGTACAAAATAAATGAATTGAGCCATTTTAATTTTAAAACACCATTCATAACTGAGAAGTCTATAGCATTTAAGCCACCCTCTTCAATACTTTTAACCACATCAGCTCTTCTAATATACTGGCATTTGTTTTTCCAAATTAATTTAAAGTTTAAATTATTGATAAGTTTAATCATTTTGTCTGAAATTTCCAGTGAAAAAGCAGGATAAATAGCTCTTGACAAACTCTCCATTTTAGAGAGCAAAACCCTCCCAAATACAGTGATGTCCCTCTGTAACCAAGAGTTTAGAATGGTTTTACATTTATTCAGATTTTTAGAAACATTTTCACTCTCCCTTACTATTTTATTTCTAGTAATAACTATGCCTAAATATTTAACTTGTGTTTTAATTGCAATGTTACATATTGAGAGTGCCGACTGATCATGAAGGGCAAATATTTCACATTTATCAATATTAAGTTTCAAGCCTGATGCTTTGGAGAATTGATTTATGATATCTAATACTTTGGGAATTTGTCCTTCATTTTTTAAAAATAAAGTCGTATCGTCAGCAAATTGACTAATTATAAATTGTTTTCCTAAAATGTCTATACCTTCAATATCACTATTTTTTATCATAATTGATAATAACTCAGCTACTAGAATAAATAGTAAGGGAGAGTTATTGCAACCTTGTCTAATACCCCTGTTGACTTGAAATCTTGTGCATGTACCGTGTTCCAAAGCTACACAACTGTTAATGTCCCTATATAACATACCTATCAGGTTTATGAATTTTTGACCAAAACCAAAGTAATTTAAAGTATTTAAAATAAAGGGATGCTCCACAGAATCGAAAGCCTTATAAAAATCTAGGAAGAGAATAAACCCCTCGTCAGACAGTATATGACTATAATCAATTAGATCCAAGACCAGTCGTATATTGTTATGAATAGATCGTCCACCCAGAAAGCCAGATTGTGTTTCATCAATAAGTTCTGATAAACCTGTTTTCATTCTAGCTGCTATACATCCAGAAAGCAATTTATAATCAGTATTAAGAAGAGTGATAGGTCTTAAGTTGTCCAATATTCTTTTATCTTTGTTGTGCTTGGGAATAAGTGTTATCACACCTTGTTTCATACTAGGCATTAGTTCTTGTTTTTCAATGCATTCTTGGATTGCTTTGAACAACAAATTTCTGATATCTTTCCAAAAGAAATGGTAAAAATTGGCAGTAAGCCCATCCGAGCCAGGGGATTTGTTTTGAGCCAATTTCGAACTGACAGCATCTAATTCTTCTATTTTTAAGTCCGAATCACAAATTTCTTTAAATATATCGTTAATGTTTGGTTTGTAATTTGCAATTTGGTCAAAGAAGTTGGTTGAATCAATAGGAGAATATTTAGACAAGTATAGATTATTATAAAACATAAAAACTTCTTTTTCAATAATTTGTTTCTCCTTGCATTCTCTTCCATTAATCAACAAACATTTTGCTCTTGACCTTACAAAAGCACCCTGGGCTCTCTTCAGAAAGATATCATCAAGTTTGGATTGTAGAAGCAGCAATTTTTCCTTGTCTTCACTAGTCAAATCTGGTCTGTTGCAGCATTGATTAATTTCAGAAAATAAATTGCTTTCTTCCCTTTTTCTTTCTTTGTTTAATTCTTTACTGAATTTAATAGAAAACTCTCTAATTTTATATTTAACATATTCCCATTTATTACAAAAACTATTTAAGTTTTCATCTTTCTCAATTTTAATTATAATATCTTTTATTTTAGCACAATAATCTTTATTTTTTAGTAGGTTAGAATTAAATTTCCAATAAGCTTTGTTTTTTGTTTTCTTGTAAATTGAATTTAATGTTATTTCAGTTATACAGTGGTCAGAGGAGCTTTGGAAATGACAGCTTCTGAGATTTGTCCTTCAAGCGTATCAGCAGCAAGCCAATAGTCAATTCTAGATTTAGCGTTACCATTAGGTTTATACCAGGAATATTGTTTTTTCCCTGGGTTTTGATTTCTCCAAATATCTATCAAGCTATTATCTCTGATGAATTCTTCCATAAGGGGATTAAAATGATGATTATCAAATTTGGAGGGCCATCTATCTTCCCACTCATCAGGCACCATATTCCAGTCACCTCCCATTAAAATAAAATCAGTGGGGTGAAGTATTTTCAGCTCTGTTATCTTAGAAGTAATATTTTCAAGAATTTGTCTGTTTTGGGTGACAGATTTGTAGCCATATATATTAATTAGGATCAGAAAATGGCTTTCAACCTTCAAAACTGCTATTAACCAGTGACCTTCTCTATCTGCTCTGTGTGTAATTATATCACCTGGAAATCTATGAAAACAAATAGCAACACCAGCAGACCTGTTGCTTCCATGACTGAATAATATTCGGTCCCCCCACATATTAGTCCAAAAGTTCGCATCTTTGTCAGAAGAATGAGTTTCTTGTAGCAACAGACAATGTGCATTCCGCCCTTTGCAAAATAGAAATAAAGATTTTCTTTTAACCAAGTCTTTAAGTCCCCTCACGTTTAAAGAAGCAAATGAAATAGTGCAATTGAACATTCTCGTCAAAATAAAAGAACAAATTTAACAAATTGACAGTAAGCTTTAAAGTGCTTAAAAGTGTAAAGCTTGACTTACTCTATTTAACAAGCAACTGCATCCCATGTTACCATCTTTCACTCATCTTGTGTATTTATGTATCAAAGCCTGCCTATCGTTAACCAATTTTTTGACCCTCTATGTACCCGTGTGGACCGCGGTAGTAGGCTCGTTTCCCTTCACGTCGAGCCTGCTCGATCTGCGGCCACAGCTTTTTCCTCGCCTCTCGGTCTTCCAGCGGCAGCATCTCCGCGAAGCGGACGCCTCTCTCTTTGCACACCGGGGAATCCTTGCTTTTGCGCCAGTCCACCAGATCTCTTCCTTGACCAGCCTCCGTACGAATAGCACCACCAGTGGTCTGCTGCTCCGGTTGTTTTCTTTCCGCCCGACTCTGTGTACGACGTCGACGGCATCTTCTATCTGGCGTATTTCTAAGTTAGGGGCGATTTTTTTGAAGAGCTGGATGGTGTCTGCTCGGATATTCTCGTCACTTTTCTCTTCCAAACCATTAAGCTTAAGGCACCACCGCATCTTGTATCTTTCCTGCTCCCTGATTCTCTCTTTCAGTTCTTCATTTTCCCTTTTAAGGACTTCGTGTTGTTTTTCCAGTTCCTTCACTTTTCCTTTGCATTCCTTAACTTCTTCTGCGTTAAACTGCACCGCTTTTGTCAATGCAGCAAGCAAACAGCTAGTTTGCTTAGCTTGTTCCTTTAGCTCATCAAAGTTTTTTTCCATACCTCGAATGGCTTCAAGTATAGTCAGGTTGGAGACCTCCGTCTCGTCGTTTTGACCTTTACTTTTCTTGCCGGCTGGAGGCTTGTTCGGAGTCGCTGGAGCGGACCCGACATCTTTTCGTTTGGATTGATTAGCCATGCTAGCTTCCATAGCATACTCGTGGTCTTCGGCAAGCACCGAGACATCCTCCCAATTGTTCGGTGTTTGAGGCGTTGTTGTGGCATTTCCACCTGTTAGTATCAGTTTAGCAGGCTTCAATACGTTACTTGGATTCATTTTGAGTTTTCTGAGTGTTCTTTGAATATATTTTGGGACGAATTCGTTGCAGCCTCCGATACGCGCTGCCGTTCAGCACGCCATCTTGCCGGAACTCCTCGGGTGTGTGAGGCTGGCCGCCCGGAAGGCAAAGCTCACTGATCGCCTTCCCCGCCCGGGCCGCCCCCCAGCGGCGGCGGCGGCCCGGGCTCACACACCCTCACTGCCAGGATGGCCTTCCCTGGGTGTGTGAGCCCGGCCGCCGCCGCTGCTCCGGTGTGGATCCTGGCAGTGAGCTTCGCCTTCCCCGCCGGAGCAGCAGCAGCGGCGGTGGAGCAGGTTCATGAAGCCTGGTTGTCCCGACATGACTCACTCACAACACTGCGGCTGTAACGTTATGTTGTGTGTAGCCTACTTTTCGGCTACAACACAACGTTACAGCCGCAGTGTTGTGAGTGAGTCATGTCGGGACAACCAGGCTTCATGAACCCGCTTCACAGACCCCGGTGCCCGGCGACCACTAGAGCAGCAGCGGCGGCGGCGGCCAAGCACCGGGGTCTGTGAAGCGGGTTCATGAAGCCTGGTTGTCCCGACATGACTCACTCACTGCGGCTGTAACGTTATGTTGTGTGTGTTGTAGCCTACTTTTCACGGTTAAATTATCACCGCGACCCACACACAGAGCGGCGAGTCAATTAATACGCATGCGTAGAACGACAGGAATTAATTTTAAGAAGAATAAACGTTTACATGATCGAGGAATTAATTAATTCCGATTTAAAATAGGAATAAACCACCCACTTAATTCAGAATAAAGTTTAATTCCGAATTATCATTTTCACTCGGAATTAAGTGTTTACATGATCTTTTTAAAGCGGAATTAACTTTAATTCCGAATTAAATTATTTTAATTCGGAATTAAAGCTCTCATGTAAACGGGGCAAGATGGTTGAATGTGCTGCTCAAAGTAAAAACACACTTACATCTCCATGGACCTGGTGTCAAGAATTGGGCTCCAGCAGGCTGCACCCTGAAAGGAGGAGGGGGGTCAGAGCAGCACGTTCTCTGTCAGCATGCACACATGGACATTACATGGCTCTCACACACACGCTGTTTTATCACTGTGTTCACATGGAGGCTGGTATGGATGAACACTGAGCACAGAGAAGAAGGAGCTGGAGTCTTTATCTAGTGATGATACAGAGCAGGAGGAGACGAGGAGGAAACACTTCATCATGTGTTTTCTCCATGTGATGTCACTTCAGTGTCAGACACACACTTTCACTCTCTGACTCTCAAGCTGCACAAACACACGTCACAGCAAATAAGATGAAGACACAACAGGTGGAGGAAGAAGAAGAAGAAGAAGAAGAAGAGTGCAGCTGTGAACAGTGGATGGTTTCAGTGTTTGATGAGGAAGGAAACACACTCAACATGTTTGTTAGAGCTCAGTGAAACAGTGAGTTTAGTGAGAAACACTGAGTGTGAACACAACTTGTGTTAGTTTGAAGAAAACTCCCCAGGAAGCTGAAGAATGAGGCTGTAAGCAGGTTTCCACAGGAGCCACAGCAGCAGTGAGTGGATGAAGGAGCTCTAATAGAAACTAGGGATGTAACGATTCACTCAACTCACGATTCGATTCGATTCACGATTTTTTGTTCACGATACGATTTTCTCACAATTCATTTTTAGATCAAAAATGAGCTACAGACAAATTATGACCTAATAAAATGATCTTTTATTCAAAAGAGAAAGATAGTCTGAAAAATTCACCTTTCATTACAGATACACTGCACATCATCATTTATCACTTTTTATCACAAGTAAAACTGGTCTTATTTGCAAATAGTCGTTCAATTAAAAAAAAGAAATCTAATAGTTTATGAACCAATTTCAATGGTCGATTGGTCTGAGATTGGTCTGTGCAGCTTGAGAGCTTGTTTGTTCATTGTGTTTTTTCTTTGTTTCTTTCTCTTTTTTGCTTTTCTTTCCTTATTCTTTTTCTATTGGTTGATTTGTTTTGGTGATCTTGTATTGAGGGGGAGGATTTTATATAAGCCCTTTGGGCTTCTTTTCCTCTCCTGCACAATTATTTGTCTTTGTATTATTAAATTAAATTTTTGTTTTATCATTGTGCATATGAATAAAATAAAATAAAAATAAAAATAAAATAAAAGCACTGAGGGACAAGAGAGATAGAGAGAGAAAAGAGAGTGAATTGATATGTGTACGTGGCGGCGTCTGGTGTCGAACAAATGAATCAACCAGTGACTTTTGAGATAATGTATCCTAAGCGACTTCTCACCAGAGACTTTGTTCTCACGCATCGCAATTCTTTTTAATTTTCACCGATGCGAGTCGTCACGGATTTGTATCGATTTTTAATCGAGTCACGATGCATCGTTACATCCCTACATCTGATTGTTTTTTCCTTTTTGGAGCAAAAAACATGGATTGGTCAGAATTTTGTCAGTCCCACAGCTGCCACAGAGTCTGATTATTTTCGTTCCTTTTTCTGAACACATAATGTATTGACTACTCTCAGGATAGAACAACCATTTCACCCAGTAGAACAAAAAGTATTTCTGAACATGATTACCAACCATAACTCTAAACCAGCTGCAGCTGAAATGTTTCCTGATACACTCTGAAATAAAGTCTGATTTAGAAAAAAACATCTGGAGCGACTCAGAGCAAAGCTGCCAACATCTGGTTTCATCACTGAGATCTCTTCTACTGAATATGACACAGTGAGTCATGAAGAGACACTGAAGATATCATGAGGAGAAACTCCTGATCCCAGTAGTTCATCACTGTGACGGATGGAAGCTGCACAGCTCATGTTTGAAACACTCAAAGATTTTGGCTTCAGTATAAACTGTGTTGGGACGAGTCAGACTGTGACAGAGGACGTCAGTGGAGAGGGCGGAGCTTGACTGTGGCCTACACCACCTCTGGATATGGTCTGAGTGATCAGATCTGATGTCATCAATGCATCAATCACCTGAGACAGCTGTTAATACCAGGTGTGATCAAACGTAAATGGGGCCATAGAAAATGTTCCAACTCCTCCTCCTCTATCAGACAGTGTGTGTGGCTGCAGCAGCCTCTCCATACCTGAGAGAGTCCAGTCTCCAGTCTGGATCCCTCAGTCCAGCAGACAGCAGCTTCACTCCTGAGGCTCCTGGATGATTGTAGCTCAGGTCCAGGTGTCTCAGATGGGAGGGGTTGGAGCTCAGAGCTGAGGCCAGAGAAGCGCAGCCTCCCTCTGTGACCAGACATCCTGACAGACTGAACACACACAACAACACACAGGAAACCACTGTCAACACCTGGAGGTGTGTTCAAGTGTCATCAGATAAACAGCTGGATGGATCCTTACCTGAGAGTCTCCAGTCCACAGTGTGGACTCTCCAGTCCACCAGACAGCAGCTTCACTCCTGAGTCCTGCAGGTCGTTGTTACTCAGGTCCAGGTGTCTCAGACTAGAGGACTGGGAGCTGAGGACTGAGGACAGAGCTTCACAGCTTCTCTCTGAGAGGTTACAGCTGCTCAGTCTGAAGAGATGATCATGATGAATTGAATAAGAAAGGAATTTATTTTATGTCCTGTTGAAAAGACACAAGTGTTTTTATATAATGATGAGTAAATCCAACTATCTCTACACTTACAGAGCTTTGTTAGAGGCTTTGACCACTGGCAGCAGCTTCAGAAGAGCCTCCTCTGAAGCAGAGTATTTCTTCAGATCAAACTCATCCAGATCTTCTCCTGATGACAGTAAGATGAAGCCCAGAGCCGACCACTGAGCAGGAGACAGTTTATCTGTGGAGAGAAGTCCTGATCTCAGGGACTGTTGGATCTCCTCCACTAGAGAACGATCATTCAGTTCATTCAGACAGTGGAACAGGTTGATGCTTTTCTCTGCAGAGGGAGTCTCTTCAATCTTCTTCTTGATGTACTGGACTGTTTTCTGATTGGACCGTGAGTCACTTCCTGTCTGAGTCATCAGACCTTGTAGGAGAGTCTGATTGGTCTTCAGTGAAAGACCCAGGAGGAAGCGGAGGAACAAGTCCAGGTGTCCATTTGGACTCTGTAAGGCCTCGTCCACAGCACTCTGGTAGAAAGGTGTAAATGTGTCTTTAAACACTTGAGACCACAGAGATGTTTGTTGTTGTGACATCAGGTTGAGTCCAGAGTTGATGAAGGTCAGATGGACATGAAGAGCAGCCAGAAACTCCTGAACACTCAGATGGACGAAGCAGAACACCCTGTCCTGGTACAGGCCTCTCTCCTCTTTAAAGATCTGTGTGAACACTCCTGAGTACACTGAGGCTGCTCTGATATCGATGCCACACTCTGTCAGGTCTGATTCATAGAAGATCAGGTTTCCTTTCTGCAGCTGCTCAAAAGCCAGTTTTCCCAGAGACTCAATCATCTTCCTGCTCTCTGGACTCCAGTGTGGATCTGTCTCAGCTCCTCCATCATACTTGACCTTCTTCAGTTTTAGATAAACCACCAGGAAGTGGATGTACATCTCAGTCAGGGTCTTGGGCAGCTCTCCTCTCCTTCTGGTCTTCAACAGCTCCTCCAGAACTGTAGCAGTGATCCAGCAGAAGACTGGGATGTGGCACATGATGTGGAGGCTTCGTGATGTCTTGATGTGGGAGATTATCTCTCTGGCCTGCTCCTCAGCTCTGAACCTCTTCCTGAAGTACTCCTCCTTCTGTGGGTCAGTGAACCCTCTGACCTCTGTCACCATGTCAACACACTCAGGAGGGATCTGATTGGCTGCTGCAGGTCGTGTGGTTATCCAGAGGCGAGCAGAGGGAAGCAGTTCCCCCCTGATGAGGTTGGTCAGCAGCACGTTGACTGAGGTGGACTCTGTCACATCAGTCAGGATCTCAGTGTTGTGGAAGTCCAGAGGAAGTCGACACTCGTCCAGACCGTCAAAGATGAAGACGACCTGGAACTGATCAAAGCTGCAGATTCCTGCTTCTTTGGTTTCAGAGAAGAAGTGATGAACAAGTTCCACCAAGCTGAACTTTTTCTCCTTCAGCACATTCAGCTCTCTGAAGGTGAAGGGAAATGTGAAGTGTATGTCCTGGTTGGTTTTGTCTTCAGCCCAGTCCAGAGTGAACTTCTGTGTTAAGACTGTTTTCCCAATGCCAGCCACTCCCTTTGTCATCACTGTTCTGATTGGTCGGTCTCTTCCAGGTGGGGCTTTAAAGATGTCTTCTTGTCTGATGGTTGTTTCTGGTCTGTCTGGTTTCCTTGAAGCTGTTTCAATCTGTCTGACCTCATGTTCATCATTGACCCCTCCAGCCCCTCCCTCAGTGATGTAGAGCTCTGTGTAGATCTGGTTCAGAAGGGTTTGGTCTCCTGCTTTAGAGATCCCCTCAAACACACACTGGAACTTCTTCTTCAGGTCAGATTTGAGTTTACGTCGACAAACTGGAGCAAAATGTTCTGAATGAAAACACAAGAAATCAGACCAATAAGAAAATATAACATGTTAATTCCCCCAAATAACGACTATATGAACATGTTTCCCTCCATATGTTGATATCAGTGAACGTCTCATTTGTCCATCATGTTGAATCTTTATAGAAATCCTCTTACTGCTCTGCAGACGCTCAGCCAGCTCCTCCTGCTTCCTGCTCCTCAGGAGCTTCACTGTGATCTTCACTAACGCCTCACTGATGCTCCTCTGCTCTTCCTCACCATCCATCACCTCCTCATCCTCCCTCTGACTCCCTGGGCATTCTGGGTAATCTGGACTCAGAAGTTCGTGGATCTTCTTCAGCTCGTTCTTCACAAAAGTGACCATGTTCTCCTCCAGCCGCTGGAACAGAAACTCTATGAGTGACAGCATCAAACTAAAACCGGACAGACTGACAATCCACTGGTGTCAAAGTGCAGCATTGGAGATGATGGTGAACACAACAGATGTAACAGCAGCTGTTGGACATGTACCCACCATAAACATGGAGTCCAGGTGTGTTTGATGCTGCTGGGCAGACTGACCACTGGGAACCTCTGAGCTCTCCTGGTCCACTCTGTGGAGGAATCAGTGTCAAGTGAACATCAGTACAGAGAGATAATACAAGATGGACTTTATATGTCCCCTGAGGACGTTCACAACAGAGACACTTTGATTTCAGACCTGGTCCAACAACATGTCGTACAAACTGGTTCATTTCTACAATAACCTGAGTCTGACTGTCAGTTACAGCTTACATCTGATCAGCTGATCCACGTCCTCCTTTAAAGTCAGCACCTATGCCCTTGGACCAGTCACTCTTTAAAGACAGACAGCTGGGTTCAGGAGAGTCTGGTCTCTGCTGCTGAATCCTGAAACAACAACAACACAACTGATGTTAAATATTTTAGGTACATGGAACATGGATACAGAGAAGTTTTGCAGTATTATACAACCTGGCTGAATATTTGTCAGATTTCTACAGACTCTGGATGATGATAACAGAACAAGTCTGTATTTTTTGTGCCCCTATCACTCCCACTATATGGATATAAGCAACTCCTGAATGGACCTAAATATTGTCCAAAGGACTCCCCATGATACCAAAGTTACATGGGTGAGTAAACAACCTTATTTCATGCCAGAAATAAGGTCCAGGTTGTAAAAAATGGTACTTGTCCTTTAACATGTGGTTGTTCAGGTAGAGACAATGTGTGTCTGAGTTATAACTCTGATTTTATGGAGAATCATTGAAATTGTTCAAATTTCAATGATTCGACTGATTTGACTCCACAGGAAGAACATTCAACAGGGACAAAGCTTTGAAATTTAGTTTTGTCCTTTTTCAAAGTTCATGGGCAAGTACTTTGACATGTTGCTCTTTAAAGACAGACAGCTGGGTTCAGGAGAGTCTGGTCTCTGCTGCTGGATCCTGAAACAACAACACAATTGATAAATCTGCATGTTGGAGAAAAACTGATGAAAAATATCTTCAATCTTTTAATAAACACAACTGACTTTTAGAGAAAAAAGTCTGACAGTTTTAATTCTGACCTTTGACCTCTGGTCTGGCCCTGATGTCCCCCACACAGAGTGGTTTTAGAGGGAGGGGCTCCCTCCTCTCTGACCTCACACTGATCCATGCTGCTGAGGTCACATCCACATCAGCTCACACACACTTTGTAGCTTCACCTGCAGAGGAAACACACATCATTCATGTGCACAGCAGCTCACATGTCCATCATGTCTCCAGCTGCTCCTCCACTGATTGGCTCTTCTTCTCTGCTTCATATCAGTGTCAGCTGAATGCAGTCACACAGCAGTGAGGAAGAGGAAGCTGCCATCAGCTGCTGTACTTCTACTATCAGTCCACTAGATGGCGTCATGAAGCTGCAGATCTGAGTGGAGAGACTGGTGTTTTTTACTGCAGTTTATTTCTCCCACTGAACTATAAAGGTTTAAAATATGACACAGTAGAAGAACTTGTGGCTCATGTTTCTACGTTGTACCAGATGTATCGGCCAGGGTAAGCAGCAGTAATGAGCTGCCTCATATAAGGTCACTGCTGTTTTTTGTGCACTGTTTTTGTCTGAACGTACTGTATGTCGTGGACAAAATAAAATCCTTTTCATTGCATTTTAAAAAATGACTTCCTACTAAACCATCCACGGGGAAAACACAAAAAAGGGTGAGGGGCTGCAGGTGTTCACACGTTAGGCACCTTAGCTACGTGAAGCACTTTGAATGCAAAGTTTTTCCCGGTGTAGGTAGTAAACTTATTTCACCTCACAGCTTCATTATCACAACATTCAGTCATTTCACTCACTGGAAAATCAGAGAGAGAGAGAAAAAGACTCTTCATCGTCTTCTCCATCAAATGTCAGAAAACACAGACAAATAATGCGTTCATGTTCATCTCAGTCTGAGGCCACGTCTTCAAATGTCTCATTTTGTCACAACAACAATCAAAGAAACAAAGATATTCAGTTTACAGTCAAAGAAAACAGGGAAATCTTCAGTGAAATTTTCTGCTTGAAAAATGTAAAACTGTTGCAGCCCTAAAAGATTCTTAAGAACAATATTAATGATTTGTGTCCAATAATCAATAACCCAGAGTGTTTGCTGTGTGTAACCACAGATATGAATAGTTGAATAGCTGGAAAGTGACCAGTAGCTTCACCTGTCAGGTACATGAGCTGCAGTACAAGCAGGAAGTAGCACAACAAGGAAATACTCAAGGAAACTGTACTGCACTAAATGTACTCAGTTACTGTGAAGAACCTGATGCTGAGCATTGATCAACACTGGAAAATCAATAATCAGTAAAGTCTCAGGAAAACCCTGGTAACAACATGGTGTTCAGAATTGATTAGTGATAGACAGTATGAGTCACTATTGATTAATGATACGCAGTAGCTATTGATCGATGATCAATCAATCAATCAATCAATCAATCAATCAATCAATCAATCAATCAATCAATCAATCAATCAATCAATCAATCAATCAATCAATCAATCAATCAATCAGGCTTCATTTTTATAGCACTTTTCATGCCCACAGCTCAAAGTGCTTTACATGATAAAAACAAGGAACACAGGGGACACATAGGAGACACGCACACTACATTATACACATTGACACAAGGATTTTAAAACACTGGAAGTTATCGAGAAAACGCCATCTCACAGATGATAGGCAGTAACAGTCTGTATTAATTAGTGATAGGCAGTTACAGCCAATATTGATCAGCGATCAAACATTTAAACTGGTCTCCTTACCTTAACAGGTGAACTGCGACAAAAAAACGCTGGTTCAAAAGTGAAAGTAACCTTTGAACAGGCAGTGGGGGAGGGGAGGAGGTCACATGATCTGAGTGGAGAGACTGGTGTTTTTACTGCTGTTTATTTCTCCCACTGAACCGTAAAGGTTTAAAATATTACACAGTAGAAGAACCGTGAAGTACAGACTCATATTTCTATGTTGCACCAGACGGCTGCATTGTAGGGTAAGCAGCAGTAATGAGCTGCCTCGTGTTTTTGGTATGATTATATTGTACAAGGTCACTGCTGTTTTTTGTGCCTTGCTTTTGTCTGAAAGCATGTTGTGGGCAAAATCAAATCATTTTCATTGCATTAAAAAAAAGTTCCCATTAAACCATCCACGGGGAAAACATGAAAAAGAGTGGAGAGGAGGGACTGGTGTGTTCACAGGTGAGGCACCTAAGCTGCGTGAAGCAATTTGAATATGAATTTTAAAGTTTGTCTCGGTGTAGGTAGTAAATGGTTTTGGTTTTATTATTATTATTTATTTTTATTTTATGTAGCCTACTTTAACGTCTTTTTTTGTTATCCTGGCGTGGTGCGTCTCTTTGAACGCTTTGAAGTCGGATATCGGAGTTTTCAACCGGGAGTTTCCGAGTTCCGAGTCGTCTCGAACGCAGCATGAGAACGCGACGTCATTGCGTCACATCCTCGTTCGGGGCTACGTGCCGTGCGTCGCTGTCCCCGCCCACCGCGAGTGATGTGTGTGGTGTCAGGTAGCCTCGCATCACCAGGCTCTTCAGACAAGCGAAGAGCCTGGTGTCTGTTACCTCCGAATTAGTCTGCATTCTGGTTCCTGTCTGTAGCGGATACCGAAATCACCAGATTCACCAAAATAAAAGTGTTCACCAACATAAAACTTATAAAATAAACATTAACTTGTAATACAATAAAAGCAAAATGTTAACTTAGTGGCTCGGGGACTTTCTTGTAAATTATATTCCTGAAATTAAAGAGTTTTACCACATTTTATTAGCATGGTGCTTTTATGTTGAAGGAAAGGTCTGTCTCTCTCAACCTGGATCCGTTTCCTACCAAAACAGCGAGTCAACGGCCCCAGACTAGGTGTCAGGTAGTGAAACACGGTCTCTCTCTGTTGTTTGGCCCCAGAAATGGCCCGAAAACCCGGACTAATCACCGGGGAGGAGGCGGGAGGTCGCAGCGGAGCGGGTCTGGGAGGAACCCGGACCGGTTCGGAGCGGATTTGAACCGGTTTGGAGCGGGTTCGGCTCGGAGAGAGAGAGACGGGAAGCAGCAAAGTTTGGTCCGGCGGCGGCGTCGGTTCACGGTGAGACGAGACACACCTACTCTGTCCCCTCGCTTCCTCGCTTCCTTCCCTCGGGACCTCGGCCTCCTCTAGAAAATATCTGTTATTTCATTTGATAAAGCAGCGAATATGTCCAGTATTTAATAATATTGTATTTAATTAATTAATTTGCAAATACTTGTGATCAATTATCCAACCTTTTTGTGAATCATTCCTCCACTAGAAGTCACAATAAAGTTCAGTGAGTTTCAAAATAAAAGCCCTGGAGACGTTCAGAGGTTAAAACATGTTGCAGCTGCAGGAATCCTCTGCAGCTGTTTAGTCTCAACATCTGGATTCATTTGAATCTTTGACACTTGTATCTGTTTGTGCTGATTCATTTCGGCTTTGATTGCTTGATTGATTGATTGATTGATTGATTGATTGATTGAACGAACAGTTTCTGAACATGTTTTTATAGGAGTTGATTCTTTTTTGTTCACGTAGAATAAAGTTACGTTTGACTAAAGCTGCAGATCTTAATTGATTATTTAGTGATATTATATTTGTGGGTCCTTCATTGACCAGTGCTTCCTGTGGCTCCGCCCCCTCTGCTCAGTCTCTGCAGCTGATTGGTCGGCGGCCATGTCCCGGTAGAGCCCGGTCTCTCGGCGACGCCCACCACCACTACGATGCTGAAGCGTCTGGACAAGATCCGGTTCCGGGGCCAGAGGCGGGACGAGTTCCTGGATCTGGCCGAGTCGCCCAACACGTCGGACACCGAGGGCGCCGACGAGGGGGCACTGGTGGCGGCGGCGGCGGCGGCAGCGGCCACGGTGAAACATCGCATGTCCATCAGAGAGCCGTCAGAGGAGCTGAGGGACGATGGAGAGCAGCAGAGCGACGCCCAGGTGAGGACACACACACACACACACACACACAATATGAGACGATATGACAAAAAAAATCCTTCACGGTTATAGAGAGCTGAAGCAGAGGCAGGAAGTAACGTCGCCATGGGACCTCAATTCGGAAAAAGTCTCCATGTAAGTGAACAGGAGTCAAAATTTTATTTCGTGATCCGATTGAATTGTGTCATGAGAAAAATATCTGGGGCCGTATTCACAAAGAATCTTTGGGTTAAAAGTAGCTCCTAAGGGCCGAATTTAGGAGCAACTCCTAAAAAAAGTGGGCGTGTCAGTCTTAAATTTAGGACTCCTAGTTTTTTAAAATAAGAGTAATTCACAAAGTATTTTAGGCCTAAAAGTAGCTCCTAAGTCTGGGAGAGATTAAAAGTCCTCGTGAGGCCACAGTAAGATCTATTCACAAAGAATCATCATGATCAATAACTGCAGCTGTGTCTTGTTCTCTCCATCAGATTCCTGTCGACTCACAATCGACACAAACACAGTGAACACAGACATCAAACTGTCTGACGACAACAGGAAGGCGACACATGTGGAGGAGCATCAGTCATATCCTGATCATCCAGACAGATTTGACTACTGGCCTCAGCTGCTGTGTTCAACTGGTCTGACTGGTCGCTGCTACTGGGAGGTCGAGTGGAGAGGAGTGGTTTATATATCAGTGAGTTACAGAGGAATCAGAAGGAAAGGAAACAGTTTAGAAGGTGTGTTTGGAAGGAACGGATCAGTCCTGGAGTCTGATCTGCTCTGATGGTGGTTACTACGTCTGGCACAATGGCAGACAGACATGTATCTCCTCCTCCTCCTCCTCTGTCTCTAACAGAGTAGCAGTGTATGTGGACTGTCCTGCTGGCTCTCTGTCCTTCTACAGAGTCTCCTCTGACTCACTGATCCACCTCTACACCTTCAACACCACCTTCACTCAACCTCTGTATCCTGGGTTTAGACTCTGGTCTGGTTCCTCAGTGACTCTGTGTTGAGTGAATCAGAGTCTCCTCCTGTCACAGAAACCTTCTCACTGTTGAACAGACAGTTCAGTCTCTACATGTCTGTCTCCATCTCTCACTCACGTTTTCACATTCATGGATTAAATCAGTTGATTTTTTAAACTCTTCTCAATGATTCTTGTAAACTTCTTCCTCTTCCTTTAAAGATGGAAGCGTCGATTATTACAGGACAAAAACCACGGTGACTTTTACTCGGCTGCTGATGAAGGACGAGGCCTAATATCACCAAGCTAAAAGTCTCTGAGCCGCCAGCGTCACTGAGGAGAAAAACACATTTTAAACAAATTCACTGTTCATGTTCAACTTTACAGGCTGTTTGTGAGCTGGTCACAGGTAAACAGACACAACAATAAACACAACTGGAAACAAACATAATGTTGTAGAGACGCTGAATATAATGAATTACATGTGATTTATTTTTCTTTGTGGTTTTACTGAATCAAATAAAACAATTTGAATCAGTTTTATATGTAATGTGCATTTCCTGCTGATGTAGAGCAGCACAAAAACCATCAGCTACTAATCCTACCAGCTAATGATTGTTCTGTTACCATGACGCTGAGTTCATAACGTTTGTAGATTTAAATGTATCTTCACTTTGAAACTGATTATTTTTATTATATATTTCTACAATCATTACCTAACTGCTGTCATGACTTTTTGTTTATTAGTGACCATTGATTGGTTCATGGATTGTTTGGGATTTGATTGGCCGTGCACATTCCTGTTCGACTACACTACATGGTTGTATGGTTTCAAGCTGACACAATAAAATATGAAATAAACATGAACTCATGTTGAAGACCATGTTTCTTATTTGGCACGTCTGACTGTAGCAGGTGACAGCAGGTACGAGACAGAGTTGTTTTAGAGGTAAATGCAGCCGGAACTACATTCAGACACGGCTGCTGGGCGGAGGGATTTGTAGTTCAGAGTATTTGCTTCATGTCTTCAAAGTCACAAGAATAAATTCATAATTAAAGGATAAACAAAAGAAATGAAGGAATAAAATCCCAGAATTTCAGAAATAATGTGGCTGTAATTCAAGGACAAAGTCGTAGTGTTTCAGGAATAAGGTAGTTGTACTTTGTATTTTAAAGAGTTTTTCTCTTTTATTAAAATACTTTTTTTAGGGGAAAAATTGTAATTTACTATAGTTGTAACATTTCTAGAATAAAATTAGCGGATACAAATATTCTGGAGATAAGATTGATTATCTATTCTTGTCAACAAAGTTCATATCTTGATACCACAGCTCACAAACCAATAATAATATTCATCATTTATGGACAAACTGAGGCGTCACCAGTACACGGTCTGTATGACGCTGCAGTTTCTCCGTCTCTAGTGAAAACTCTCTCTTATCTGTATATAAAGAGAAGTGGAGGCTACTTGGTTATTACATGTGCTGCTCAGTGTTTTCCAGGTCTCGTCTATTTTTATGCGCTTGTCGTCTGTAATGAGAAACCTCAGACGACTCAGTGAAGGTTTAAATCGTTCACCTCCTGCTCCTCGGAGAAGCAGCTGACGCCTCACGTTCACATCGACGTGTCACGAGACAGAGTTGTTTTTGAGGCAAATGTAACCGGAACTACTTTCCAGACACGGCTGCTGGGCGGAGGGATTTCAAAAGCACCAGTAGTTCAGAGTATTTGCTTCATGTGTCGAGATGTTACATAATTATAGATCATTATTTCATAGCGTGGTGAATGTGCAGGTCACAACTTGTCCACCAAAGCGTTGTGGAGTTGTTGGATTGTGTATTTGATGAGTTTGATGAGGGACAGGGGACCTGTACCGTTCACCTCCATTGTGTTCACTGAGCAGCTCACGTCTCTGCCCCGCTGATCTCAAAACAACATGCACCGATAATTAAAGGTAATGAACCTACTGCTATGACTATAGGGATTAGGAGAATTTGCCCTAATGTTGAACTATCCCTTTAACACATCACCACCCAGTCCACAAACCAGTGGCTGAGCTGCTGGCAGGAGGATCTGTCAGGCTGGATCAGGCTCCATTAAACCACTGGATCATGTTTCACACTTCACACGCTGCTTCACTTCCTGTCTGAGTCCTGACGTGACCTCTGCCAGCTTCTGTAGCTACTGATGCTGTCGTCAGCTACACACATACTGTCATTTATTATGGGCGTAATGAAATCCAGCTAATATAACTGATATAACATCCTAAATAATCATACAATTGCAGTGAATAAAAATATCTACAAGCAGCTGTGAAGAAGTTGTTGTTTTCATTGATTTATTTTTTTCTTTTTTGCAAGCAACCAAAAGTAATATTTCTAATAATCTGACGATGTGGCTGGTTGCTAGTTTGCTGGTAGGAGGTAAAGCTAGAGGAGGACGCCACAAAATAAATGTGCTGGTAGGATTTATCTGATCTGAAAACTGATCTCAGGCACATTTGGTCTTTACATTGATAAAAGGAAAAGGTTAATCTACCTCTTTATTTTGGCATTCCCACATAGGCTGTATGAACATATCACACCACCTCTTGTCATTAATACAAAGTTAATGATTTTGTTCTCTCCCCCTGACAGAGGCTTTTACAGGTGATTTTAAGATAAAGGTGTGTGGACACCTGCAGTCCCTCCACTCTTCTCTTCTTCATGTTTTCCCCTGAGATGGTTTTATTGGATGTTTTTTCATTGCAATGAAAATGATTATATTTTGCCCACAACATGCTTTCAAACTAAAACAGGGCACAAAAAACAGCACCTTGAACAATCTAATCATACCAAAAACATGAGGCAGCTCATTACTGCTGCTTAGCCTACAATGCAGCCGTCTGGTACAACATAGAAACTTAAAGGTGTTCAGAAATGGCCATTTGTCCTGTTTGTCGCGCCGAGTTTCCACGAGTAAGGAAAACAAATTTGTCGTTATCGAGCGGGCGGGATATTCAATACTTGGGGCGAGACCGAGCTCAGTATGTGTGTGTGTGTCCAAGACGTTTGATTGATGGATGACAGATCCAATATCAGTGGCTGATGAATCGTGTACAGGCTAACGTATAATTTGTGCGCCTGCGTTATCCAATGCAAAAACAAACGACCACACTTTCATCCCGGATTTACTTGAAAATATGATTTTGCACAAAGTTTGGGCTCCATCGTCTGATAGTTGAGTTATTACACTAATGTTAGGACCCACAGTGGACTCAAATTCAATTTTCTTTTCTGTACAGCTTTAAAGCAGAAGTAAGCGATCCAGTCGTTTTGGCTAATGCTGCGTTCCAGGCAGGCTTTTGAAATCGTAAATTACAGCTTCAAGTCACAACTTACGACTTTGTAGCGTTCCAGGCAACCCACTCGTGTTTTTCCGACCTGTTTTACCTGTGAAAGTCACTATAACAGCCACTCGTAACTTCTGACCCGTGAACTCGTACCAGATCAAACTGATACAACTTCACAGGACGGAAAAACAGGAGTTACGGGCTGCCTTGAACGCACCATAACAGTCCTCGTCCCTACGTCACCACATTCACGGCGTTCCTTGGCTGCACACACAGCCCTGCATGCCGTTCTCTCTCCTCATTGGATAAAACTTGTAGGATACGAGAAAAGTTTTCTCCTTGGCTCAGAGCAGAGCAGAGTGACTGACAGACCCGTGTTTCAGACCAAACACTCTATGTAAGTGATTGCTGTCGGAAGATATAACTATTTAAGACTTATATTAACACAAATATATCACTTACTTCTACTTCAAGTCTGTACCCAACCCTCACCCTGCTGCAGTGGATCAGTTTTGCCCCCTGCTGACGCTCCTGACAACATAACGACACACACACAGGGGAAATACACATGTTCTTCTGACTAAAGAACGATCACTTCATTTTTAAACTTTTATGGTTCAGTGGTATATAAACAGCAGTAAAAACACCAGGCTCCACTCAGATTATGTGACCTCCTCCCCTCCCCCACATCCTGTTTAAAGTTTACTTTCACATTAGAATCAGCACGGCTGTGTCGCAGTTTATTTTCTCGTGTGAAGGTAAAGTGAACACTTTGAATGTTTTCTTTGTTCATTTCCTGAGTTCTCTGCCTTTCAACTTCTCGTTGTGTTGTTGTTGTGTTATTATAATGTTACTGTAGCTGAGTCAGAGCTCAGCTGTAACTGTGAAGTCTGGGCGGACAGAACCTGTTGTCGGTAGAAAAGCAGAAGCAGAGTTAGTCGATGATCAGAAGTTGAACAGAGTGGTTATTTGTGTGCAGCTCCACTCAGAGCCAGACAAAGACATACGTGAACTAAGAACCAGCTTAGGGCCTCATAGCCACTTGGGGCCCCAAAAAGCAATTCTCTTTTTAAAATCTAATGCGTAACTTCTGTCAACCCCTTGAAAATTCCTGCGTAAATTACAAAACCCCCTAATTGTTGTAGTTGCACTTTCTGTGTTGTTGCACATTGCTGTTGCAGTTTATTACAACATAGAAACATGAGTCTGTACAGGGGTAGACAATAAGGGAAATTTGCCACCGGCCCTCCGATGATTTTCTTTTCTTTGCTGTGTGTTTTTTGTCCAGCGTTTGGCCGGGTGCTGGGGTTTTTAGAAACATTTTAAAGTAACTGATGAAAACAATGTCAGGAACTGTGCCAGTGAGAAACTTGGTGTGTCTTCAATAGGGTTGTCACTTTTTTTATTTCACCTTTATTCGGGGAAGGTCAATTGAGAGCGAGCTCTCTTTTTCAATGATGCCCTGATTAAAAAAACACAAATTATACAAAATACAAAAACACACAGTTATATAATATACAAATACATCAATCATAATCCACAATTACATACAGACTTTAGAACATTTGATCCTACATTTTTAAAGCTATCTAAAGAAATAAGATGATCCAGTTTCAGACAGATTTGTAGGTTATTCCACTTTTGGGGGGCATAGAACTGAAAGGCAAAGGTCTTCCCTAATTCTGTCCTGATACTGGGAATTCGTAAAACCAAGTGAGTGTGCAAGTTACATATTCTAAGTGAGGTTAAGCTGGTAAGATAAACAGGTAAACTTTCAAGTAAGGCTTTGTACTAAATGTTATTCCCTCCTTACACTTAAGGATGGCTATCCAACATTGTTATAAAGAACACAGTGATGGGTTTGAAACACATTTCCAGTGGTAAAAACAGGGAGCAGAGTGATAAAGTCCATCCAGGGGTTTCAATGTAGAGAGCGGCATGCATGTAAACGGGGCCGGTTTTAGCTATGGGCAATGTGGGCGACCGCCCAGGGGCGCAATCATTGTGAATCATCTCCAAAAAAAGAAAAAAAGAAAGATAAAACAAAACAAAACTCGCCAGTTCTCTAGACTACCGCTCATTTCCACGTAAATTTAGTGTTGTGGGCGCTGGAGCACTTCTTATGTCACGTCAACTTGTTGCTATGCCTCATTTGTCACGTCAACTTGCTGCTGAGTCATACAGGTTGTGTCAAAAGAGAAGTGTGTCAGAAGAGGAAGGGGGTGGGGGGAGGGGGATCAACTTGCGACTGCATAGGTTGTATCAGATCTCACACCGGGATTCCCCTGATGCTCCGCCGGCCCAGAGTGCTCTCATGCGGGGAAAGAAAGGAGGGTTAAATGCTAAACTCCTCGGCCGTCTTTGCTGAAGTTTGCTACATTTTGGTAATGGCGTTATCGGGATGCCCAGCAATATTTCTCTTCAATGTCTGGTCTCTGGTAAACAACATGAATGAACTGCGACTGCCTCACGTTTTTAAAAGGATCCTGGACTGTCATGATGTTTATAATGAGCATATTTAACAGCAACGTCAGTCACGCTTGTTTCCAAAACAACACCGACTTCAGCAGAGAAGTGATATTAAGTAGCCTACATAACTAAAAATTAGGCAGTTACAGTGTTTTTTTGTTTGTTTAGTTTTTTACAGTATTTTCAAATCATCATGTTGCTGCCCTACGCTCACAAACAAAACCTATTTTAAATTGTGCATTTTTTCGAGGGTATTAGAGGTTCAGAGGCTGCAGTCTGGACTGTAGAGCAGAAAAAACTGCTCAGTTTTAATATAGCCTAAGCCTACTAATTTTATATGATTGACTACTTAAATGTTTTTTTTAATATGGCTGGGTGATCAATAACAAATTAAACTGTGGTTTCATTGCTTTAGTTGCCATAGAAGCCACAGTAGCCATATGATCATGTGTGAGATAATTCTCTAAAGCAAATTCAGTGGTGGTCAGGCAGGTGATTTTGAAGTAATCTAAAAGTAATCCAGAAAGTATTCAGAATACATTGCTTTACTTGAGTAATCCAATTACATTACAGATTACATTTTAGGGCATGTAGCCAGTAATCAGTATAGGGGAATACAATTTAAAAAGTAAGTGTATGTATAATATATACAGTATATTATTTATATATATGATAAGAAAATGGCCTGAACAAGTTCTTTTCTACATTTTAATGTCAGACAAGCTCTATTACAATAAAAGAAAGGTAATTTCCCCTTAAGTTTCTTGGTAAGTTCGGAAATGTGAGTTTTAAAAGACAATTAGTCATCTAACCAAATGCCCAGATACTTGTAATTTGAAACTCTCTCAATTTGAGTCCCAATACCAGATACCAATACTTGTAAATTTCCACGATTCTCAATACTTATTCAATACCACGATTTAAGAAAAGAAAAAAAACAAAACATGTGCTTCTAAATTCATTAGGCTACTTTATTTAAAACATAAATAAATAACTGTTTCACATCAAACTTGTATTTAAGCTCCACTGACTCATGTCCCTCCCCTCCCCCACTTCCTGTTTAAAGTTTACTTTCAATTTTGAACCAGCGGTTGTGTCGCAGATTATTTTCTCAGCAAATGCATTGTCTAGTGGTTTATTTTGTTACTTTTAGTCGGCCCATATGACATTCAGTTTCCCAGTGAGTACAAAAAACCCCAGGCTGCACCTTTAGCTGAATTTGGTTCCATTTCAGATTAAAACCACAGATGGGTAAAAACATACCACGGTAGGATGATGATTCGTAATGACAGATTAATATTAATTAATTAAAGGGATAGTTCACCCTAGAATGATATTTCGCTCATTATCTACTCACCCTCATGTTGACTAAGGGCTGGAAGAATTTTCAGAGTCCACCATCCCTTCTCTGAGTTACAGGGGGTCTTGGCATAGCAATGCATGTCCATATAACGGTTGCAAAGGGACACCAGAGCTCTTCGTAAAAAAACACACACAAAAAAACATCCAAATACCTCCATGATGCTCGTATGTAATGTCCGTCTTGTGCTGAAGCCCCAAATTGCGTAATTGTCCCGAAAAAAATTAAATAAGTCTGTATTTTAAGCTTGTTTGTAGCGGAAGCTTCTCAAAGCTCCTCTTCCTGGTCCGTCCAAATCTCGCGTGATTCGCAGTAACCGCACTGACGCCGGCGCAAATCACGCGAGATTTGGACGGACCAGGAAGAGGAGCTTTGAGAAGCTTCCGCTACAAACAAGCTTAAAATATAGACTTATTTAATTTTTTTCGGGACAATTACGCAATTTGGGGCTTCAGCACAAGACGGACATTACATACGAGCATCATGGAGGTATTTGGATGTTTTTTTGTGTGTGTTTTTTTACGAAGAGCTCTGGTGTCCCTTTGCAACCGTTATATGGACATGCACTGCTACGCCAAGACCCCCTGTAACTCAGAGAAGGGACGGTGGACTCTGAAAATTCTTCCAGCCCTTAGTCAACATGAGGGTGAGTAGATAATGAGCGAAATATCATTCTAGGGTGAACTATCCCTTTAAGATTAAAATGAAAGTTTGTAGTAGGTGTGTAAATGATCAATAATTAGTATTACTGGCAGTAATAGAGGACCTCGTTCTGTTATTGATGACTGGAGGCAGCTTTACCGCCTGAATCAGCCTGTGGAGGAGGTGGAGATGAGCCATCCAGTGGTTTTCTACAGGGACGCTGTCCACACAGAGACTGTGTCACATCAACTCAGTGGATCTCAGTCCTTGTGTGTCAGTGGATGGAAACAGTCGTCCATGGATCATGTTGCTGGGCTGCTCTTCACTTCACTGCAGCTTCATGACGCCATCTAGTGGACTGATAGTAGAAGTACAGCAGCTGATGGCAGCTTCCTCTTCCTCACTGCTGTGTGACTGCATTCAGCTGACACTGATATGAAGCAGAGAAGAAGAGCCAATCAGTGGAGGAGCAGCTGGAGACATGATGGACATGAGCTGCTGTGCACATGAATGATGTGTGTTTCCTCTGCAGGTGAAGCTACAAAGTGTGTGTGAGCTGATGTGGATGTGACCTCAGCAGCATGGATCAGTGTGAGGACAGAGAGGAGGGAGCCCCTCCCTCTAAAACCACTCTGTGTGGGGGACATCAGGGCCAGACCAGAGGTCAAAGGTCAGAATTAAAACAGTCAGACTTTTCTCTTTGAAAGTCAGTTGTTGTGTTTATTAAAAGACTGAAGATATTTTTCATCAGTTTTTCTCAAATGCACATTTATCAGTTATGTTGTTGTTTCAGGATCCAGCAGCAGAGCCCAGACTCTCCTGAACCCAGCTGTCTGTCTTCAGAGAGTGACGAGAGTGACGACTCATTGGACAGATTCATTAAATTTAAAGGAGGACGTGGATCAGAGATGTAAGACAAAACAAAATTTCAAAACTTCTCTAAAAGTCAGTTGTTGTGTTTATTAAAAGATTGAAGATATTTTTCATCGGGGTGGTGTTTAGCTCAGTTGGTAGAGCACCCGCCCCATGTGTGTTGAGGCTGTGGTCCTCACTGCAGGCGACCCTACCCTATCCTGCGTGTCACCCCCCCCCCCCAACTGTCCTGTCAATGAAAGGCAACCCCCCCCCCCCCAAACAAGATATTTTATATCAGTTTTTCTCCAACATGCAGATTTATCAGTTGTGTTGTTGTTTCAGGATCCAGCAGCAGAGACCAGACTCTCCTGAACCCAGCTGTCTGTCTTTAAAGAGCAACGACTCAAAGGACCAGATTATTAAATTTAAAGGAGGACGTGGATCAGCTGATCAGATGTAAGACAAAAATGAATTTCAAAGCTTTTGAGTCTCTGTTGAACGTTCTTCCTGTGGAGTCAGATTTCAATGATTCTCCATAAAATCGTGAGTTATAACTCAGACACACATTGACATTGTCCAGCTGCAGTAAAGAGTCCCTGCTTGAACATCCACATGTTAATATTCAGTAATTCTCACAGTGCAGCCCAGTAGCAACAGGAAGTATGTCAGCACCTTCTTCTTAAAACAGGAAGTAACCACTGGGTTAAAATCATCTTTTCATTTGCTCTAAATGTTCATGGTCTTGTTTCCACCTGGTAGAAGGAACATGGTGATGTTGGCTGCATCAAGTCGCCTCCTGGTGGCAGCTTTGAGGTATGCAACAGGGCGAGGGGCCGATCAGTGATTTCTAGTGAGTTCAGAGTGACGTCAGACACAGAGAGCAGAGACAGAGGATCAGATCAGTTACAGGAGCTGAAGCAGAATCTCAGCAGCTGCTTTTTACAGGAGCAGACGAACAAACGTCCATAAATACTGAGAGAGAAAACAAGCAAAACTCAGGTAAAGATAGAAACGTCAACTCATCTACAGAACAAAACAAAGAGATAAATGACATTTTCTGAGGTGAAAAAATCCTTCATCATCATTGTTTACGGCTTCTATCTACGGGAATAAGGAAACAAATCAAGCATTGATTTTTATTAAGCTTCATGTTTTTTTGTGTTCATGTTCTTTTACCTTTTTTTTGGAAACCTACAATTATTTAAAGGGACACTGTGTCACTTCTCTTGTTGTCTATTCACAAAAATCAATAATTTAATTCAAAGTATGTTAGAAACTTCAACTCAATCAAAGAACAAAGAGATTGAAAAAATTATATTTTCTGGGGTGAAAAAATCTTTCATCAGGGGCAGTGTTTAGCTCAGTTGGTAGAACACCCGCCCCATGCACCCGTGTTGAGTGGCCGTATCCTGCGTGTCAGCCCACCCCCCCCCCCCCCCCCCCCCCCCCCCCCTCCCCCGCCTTTTGAGTCTCTGTTGAACATTCTTCCCGTAGAGTCAAAAAGATAAATGGCATTTTCTGAGGTGGAAAAATCCATCATCACCATTGTTTACAGCTTTTATCTTCAGGAATAAGAAAACAAATCAAGCATGGTTTTTTATTACGGTTCATATTCCTACTTTTTTGAAAATCTAAAACTATTTAAAGGGACATTGTCACTTCTCTTGTTGTCTATTGACAAAAATTAATTATTCCGTTCAAAGTAGGTTAGAAACATTAACTCAGTCCACAAACACCATTTTGTTACGCGAGCAACAAGACATGACGACTTTACTTTGATTTTATAATGTTTACTTGAAAACTTGAAAGTAAATTACAATGTCTGGCGCACGGTAAAAAGACTGTGTTGCTTCCATCATTATCTGACTCCAAACCCTCATCTTTTTTCTGTTTTAATTTTCTTATTTTTGAAATCCTAAAGCTATTTAAAATCAGTTGTGTTGTTGTTTCAGGATCCAGCAGCAGAGACCAGACTCTCCTGAACCCAGCTGTCTGTCTTTAAAGAGCAACGATTCAAAGGACCAGATTATTACATTTAAAGGCAGACGTGGATCAACTGATCAGATGTAAGCTGTAACTGACAGTCAGATTCAGGTTATTGTAGAAATGAACCAGTTTGTACGACGTGTTGTTGGACCAGGTCTGAAATCAAAGTGTCTCTGTTGTGAACGTCCTCAGGGGACATATAAAGTCCATCTTGTATTATCTCTCTGTACTGATGTTCACTTGACACTGATTCCTCCACAGAGTGGACCAGGAGAGCTCAGAGGTTCCCAGTGGTCAGTCTGCCCAGCAGCACCAAACACACCTGGACTCCATGTTTATGGTGGGTACATGTCCAACAGCTGCTGTTACATCTGTTGTGTTCACAATCATCTCCATGCTGCACTTTGACACCAGTGGATTGTCAGTCTGTCAGGTTTTAGTTGGTTGCTGTCACTCATAGAGTTTCTGTTCCAGCTGCTGGAGGAGAACATGGTCACTTTAGTCAAGAACGAGCTGAAGAAGATCCACAAGTTTCTGGGTCCAGATTACCCAGAATGCTCAGGGAGTCAGAGGGAGGATGAGGAGGTGGTGGACGGTGAGGATGAAGAGCAGAGGAGCATCAGAGAGGCGTTAGTGAAGATCACAGTGAAGCTCCTGAGGGGCAGGAAGCAGGAGGAGCTGGCTGAGCGTCTGCAGAGCAGTAAGAGGATTTCTGTAAATAAAAGATTCAACATGATGGACAAATGAGACGTTCACTGACATCAACACATGGAGGGAAACATGTTCATATAATTGTTATTTAGAGGAATTATCATGTTAAAACTGTAATTGGTCTGATTTCTTGTGTTTTCATTCAGAACATTTTGCTCCAGTTTGTCGACGTAAACTCAAATCTGACCTGAAGAAGAAGTTCCACTGTGTGTTTGAGGGGATCTCTAAAGCAGGAAACCAAACCCTTCTGAACCAGATCTACACAGAGCTCTACATCACTGAGGGAGGGGCTGGAGGGGTCAATGCTGAACATGAGGTCAGACAGATTGAAACAGCGTCCAGGAAACCAGACAGACCAGAAACAACCATCAGACAAGAAGACATCTTTAAAGCCCCACCTGGAAGAGACCGACCAATCAGAACAGTGATGACAAAGGGAGTGGCTGGCATTGGGAAAACAGTCTTAACACAGAAGTTCACTCTGGACTGGGCTGAAGATAAAACCAACCAGGACATATACTTCACATTCCCCTTCACTTTCAGAGAGCTGAATGTGCTGAAAGAGAAAAGGTTCAGCTTGGTGGAACTTGTTCATCACTTCTTCTCTGAAACCAAAGAAGCAGGAATCTGCAGCTTTGATCAGTTCCAGGTCGTCTTCATCTTTGACGGTCTGGACGAGTGCCGACTTCCTCTGGACTTCCACAACAATGAGATCCTGACTGATGTGACAGAATCCACCTCAGTGAACGTGCTGCTGACCAACCTCATCAGGGGGAAACTGCTTCCCTCTGCTCGCCTCTGGATAACCACACGGCCTGCAGCAGCCAATCAGATTCCTCCTGAGTGTGTTGACATGGTGACAGAGGTCAGAGGGTTCACAGACCCACAGAAGGAGGAGTACTTCAGGAAGAGGTTCAGAGATGAGGAGCAGGCCAGAGAGATCATCTCCCACATCAAGACATCACGAAGCCTCCACATCATGTGCCACATCCCAGTCTTCTGCTGGATCACTGCTACAGTTCTGGAGGAGCTGTTGAAGACCAGAGAGGGAGGAGAGCTGCCCAAGACCCTGACTGAGATGTACATCCACTTCCTGGTGGTTTATCTAAAACTGAAGATGGTCAAGTATGATGGAGGAGCTGAGACAGATCCACACTGGAGTCCAGAGAGCAGGAAGATGATTGAGTCTCTGGGAAAACTGGCTTTTGAGCAGCTGCAGAAAGGAAACCTGATCTTCTATGAATCAGACCTGACAGAGTGTGGCATCGATATCAGAGCAGCCTCAGTGTACTCAGGAGTGTTCACACAGATCTTTAAAGAGGAGAGCGGCCTGTACCAGGACAAGGTGTTCTGCTTCGTCCATCTGAGTGTTCAGGAGTTTCTGGCTGCTCTTCATGTCCATCTGACTTTCATCAACTCTGGACTCAACCTGATGTCACAACAACAAACAACATCTCGTTGGTTTAGAGACACATTTACATCTTTCTACCAGAGTGCTGTGGACGAGGCCTTACAGAGTCCAAATGGACACCTGGACTTGTTCCTCCGCTTCCTCCTGGGTCTTTCACTGAAGACCAATCAGACTCTCCTCATGACTCAGACAGGAAGTGACTTACGGTCCTGTAAGAAAGCAGTTCAGTACATCAAGAAGACGATTAAAGAGACTCCCTCTGCAGAGAAAAGCATCAATCTGTTCCACTGTCTGAATGAACTGAATGATCGTTCTCTTGTGGAGGAGATCCAACAGGCCCTGAGATCAGGACGTCTCTCCACAGATAAACTGTCTCCTGCTCAATGGTCGGCTCTGGTCTTCATCTTACTGTCATCAGGACAAAACCTGGATGAGTTTGATCTGAAGAAATACTCTGCTTCAGAGGAGGCTCTTCTGAGGCTGCTGCCAGTGGTCAAAGCCTCTAACAAAGCTCTGTAAGTGTAGAGATAGTTGGATTTATTCATCATTGTATAAAAACACTTCTTTCTTTTCAAGAGGACAGAAAATAAATCTCTTTCTTCTTTAATTCCTCATTTATTTGCTTGTTTATTTCGGGCATGTCCAAATTAGATCATCATCATCACACATACTCTTAGTCCAATAATACAATACACATGGCCGAAAGGGAAAGTGGGAGAATCTATCTATCTATCTTATCTAGTCCCGCCCCTGTTACCCACAGAATACATTATCTTCATCATAATTTTTTTCATATAGATAGACTGGCGACCTGTCCAGGATGTACCCCGCCTCTCGCCCAAAAGTCAGCTGAGATAGGCTCCAGCTCACCCGTGACCCTAGTGCAGGATAAGCGGTATAGAAAATGAATGAATGAATAATTTTTTTCACGATCATCTCCTCAGACTGAGCAGCTGTAACCTCTCAGAGAGAAGCTGTGAAGCTCTGTCCTCAGTCCTCAGCTCCCAGTCCTCTAGTCTGAGACACCTGGACCTGAGTAACAATGAACTGAAGGACTCAGGAGTGAAGCTGCTGTCTGGTGGACTGGAGAGTCCACACTGTAGACTGGAGACTCTCAGGTGAGGATCCATCAAGCTGTTTTTTCTGATGACACTTGAACACACTTCCAGGTGTTGACAGTGATTTCCTGTGTGTTGTTGTGTGTGTTCAGTCTGTCAGGATGTCTGGTCACAGAGGAAGGCTGTGCTTCTCTGGCCTCAGCTCTGAGCTCCAACCCCTTCCATCTGAGACACCTGAACCTGAGTAACAACAACCTGCAGGACTCAGGAGTGAAGCTGCTGTCTGGTGGACTGAAGAGTCCACACTTAAAACTGGAGACTCTCAGGTGAGGATCCATCAATCTGTTTATCTGATGACACTTGAACACATTTCCAGGTGTTGACAGTGATTTCCTGTGTGTTGTTGTGTGTGTTCAGTCTGTCAGGATGTCTGGTCACAGAGGAAGGCTGTGCTTCTCTGGCCTCAGCTCTGAGCTCCAATCCCTCCCATCTGAGAGAGCTGGACCTGAGCTACAACCATCCAGGAGCCTCAGGAGTGAAGCTGCTGTCTGCTGGACTGGAGGATCCAGACTGGAAACTGGAGACTCTCAGGTATGGAGAGGCTGCTGCAGCCACACACACTAGGGACTTTAAGCAACGGCAGATTTTGCCACGGCTACGGCAGCAGGAAATAAATCTCTCCTGACGCTGGTGCCGTAGCCGTCAAATCCGTAGTAGTCATTAAGCAAGATGCTGCGGCTGCGGTAGCTGTCAGATCAAACAGCTGATCGCTCACGTGACAGGGTGAGGGTAAATAAACACAGCTGATGTGAGCGCAGACCTGTCAAAATGCCCTGTCCTGCGTCAGGTGTGCTGCACAGCGTCAGGTCTAACTTCATATGAATGCAGCTCAAAGCGACCGCGCCGTGTCCTCCCGCATAAAGCCGCAATATACCGGAGCCCCTAAAAAAAACCCGCTATGTGCGGCGGAGCTGAAAACAGCTGAGTTCTCCTCTACTACAGCTGAACATCTGACATGTGGTCAAGACGTACAGAGACCTGTCACACCTAAACTTCAACCTCAGACTGTCTGCTTCCTAGATGATCACACAGGGAGAGCATGAATGTGTGATGAGTTGTGTTACAGAGCAGTGTTAGGCCCCATTCACATGGAGCGCCCGAAAACTCGTGCAAAACGCCAACTGGAGCGTTTTGCATGCGTTTTTCAAAGCGCTTCTGAGCTCGCGTCTATGGTCGCGTCTGCCGTTACTAAGCAACCAAAAGCGCCTGTCACATTCTTACATTTAGTGGTGTGCTTCTGTCATTTAACCAGGAATTGAGTAAACACAGAGCTGATCAGATTTCAAGCACCGTGAATCCCTCACTCACCGCCGTGTGGAGAGGAGGGAGGCAGGCGAGACGTGAACTCCCTACCGTGTGTGTAATAAAAGTTAAAAATGCGGTTAAATGTACTGGTATCACACTGCTGCTACGGCAGCTATGGAGTAGAGATCCGGGCTGGACCGGGGGAGAACTGAGCTGCCGCTCGCCGAGAGGGAGCTGCTCAAAGCAGCAAGCACTGAGAGCCGGGCTGCTTGTTGCTGCTGGTGAAGCAGGTCCATGCAGCTGATTCTGATCACATGACACGCGGTGCACTTGCGGCATTCGAAAAAGTTGAGATATTTTCATCTCGGTGCGCCTCGGACGCACACGGAAAAAAAGGCGTGCGCGGCGCGTCGGCGTCGCTTCGCTTCGGTTACATTGAAAACAATGGAAACACTCGCGCAAAAGACGCTCCATGTGAATGGGCCCTTACAGAGTCCTGTATCAATGTTTAGGCTTGCAGTGCTTAATGTTGTCGTGATAATTAATAGGCCTATATGCTGAGAAATAAGATTGTAGGCTAAATCAAACAAATCCTACAGGTCAGACCAATTTATGTTTAACGAATCAAATATTGTTTTGGTCATAGTAACTGATAGGCTCTTTTTTTTTGGGGGGGGGGGGGGGGGGGGGCGCACAGCTGTTTATTTTTCGTTAAGGGGGGCTCACTCTCTCACACTTTGAAAACCCCTGGGTTAGTGTGTCACTGTCAACCGTAGAACATTTAATTTCAGAAATACAACGAAATACAACGAAAACCATTTAAGTCACTCGCCTGAGACACGCGTTGTAGTAACAATGTGAGAACGCTTGATTTGCCGTGGTAGATCAGCCGGCGACGGCAGGCAACGCTGGCACAACGGCTTCAGTCTCGATCAGCGGAGCAAAGATCTATTTCCGGCTGCCGTAGCCGTGGCAAAATCCGCCATTGCTTAAAGTCCCTATTGTCTGATAGAGGAGGAGGAGCTGGAACATTTTCTATGGCCCTGCTCACACCTGATCACACCTGGTATTAGCATCTGTCTCAGGTGAATAATGCATTAATGACATCAGATCTGGGGTCTCATTTATAACCGTTGCGTACGCACAAAACAGGGCTGAAAGTGGCGTACATGACTTTTCACGCCACGGTTGTGATCTATAAAAAACAAACTTGACGGGAGAATGTGCGCAGCTCTAAGCAAACTCTGAGCCATGCGTACGCATGGTTTGGAGGAAAAGGGGAATTGGCGACACAGACGGTGTGGTGGTGAACTCATGTTGCCACGGTGATTTAATTCAACAGCGCCCTTATTTTGCATCAGACTGGTGTTTCAGAAACATCTTCTTAGAATCTAACTTAAAATTCAAAATCAAAATTCCTTCTCTATATTTAATCACCACCATCTCTCCGTCATATTGTCCACTCCCAGAGCGCAGGAGGAGGAGAGGACGGCACGGCTGCATGGGATAAATACATGGTGTAAATAAATATGTTCCTATGATACTGTGTGAACATATGATTTTGAGTCAATTAAATCTCAAACCCAGTAATCGTTCCCACAATTGTTACATTCTGTTTTCTTGTTATCAAGAGAAGTGTCATGTTTGATCATCCCTCAGAATGTAACAGATTTTGCTAATTATTCAAAGTTTTATCGATCAATCCAATTACTGTAAATAATACAGTGAGCCCAGTGCGTAATTCTGCACCACGGCACCGCTGGAGGAGAAAGGAGGGAGAGGGAGGTTACACCCCGCCTTTCCGAAGCCCCGCCTTTCCGACAATAGACTTCCATTCATCGTAATAGCAGGGTTTTCTATTTTTTCTAAAGACCCCGCTACCCCGAAAAGGCTATTGGGGGAAACCCCCAGTGCGCAGTGCGCATTTATCCTCTTTTCCTTTTTGGGGTCGAAACGGATCATGTGCCTAATTAACTGCAAAACAAGCAAATACTTCATATTAATGACATAATGTTCATTATGCTTCTAGCCTGTCTAGCCTCTACCTGGTCTTTTTACTAAACTTAACCAACTCCTTTCTTCATTGCCTAAGCCCAACCAAAGCATCTCCCTCTGTCAGCTGTCAGCACCAGCGGCGGCTGCAGCAGCCTCGCGCCCGTGTGAGCTCAAGCCGGGTTCAGCCGCGCTCGAGCGGAGCAGGGGGGGAGAAAAAAAGTGTATTTCTTTTACTGTGTGGGAGATCTCAACAACGGAGTCGGGGAGAAAGCAAGTGGGACAGATCTGCCCAGTCTCGCAGCGCACGTTTCACAGACAAGCCACAAAGCAGAATGTACAACGTCACGCGGTTCAGCACCTTGGACAGCTGCGGGGGGGAGGGTGTCGGAGTAGCGGTGTTTCGAAGTGGGGGTATTTCGGAACAGTGGGGTGTCGAAGTGGAGGTGTGTCGGAATGGAGAGCTGTCCCCGGAGAGGGAGACCATGATGAATGGTTAATAACTCGTTTCAGATTAAAATTCAATTCAATTCAATTCACCTTTATTTAAAGTGTAAAATCACCAAAACATGGTCTCAGAACACTTTACAAGACAACACACACAGAAGAGAGAATTAGAGATGACAATTAGGCCAACATGACACAACAACAACAACAACAACAACAACAACAACAACAACAACAACAGTGACACGAAACAAAGAACAAAAATGAAGCAAAAACAAACAACAGAACAGAAATAAAACGTGCTATCAGGGTATACCGTATGTTTGAGAAAATAGATGGGTCTTTAGTCTGGATTTGAAAATGGTTATGGAATCTGCATCTCTGACTGATTGCGGGAGCCGGTTCCAGAGGAGTGGGGCACGGTGGGAAAATGCTCTTCCACCTGCTGATTTTTTGTTGACTTTGGGGACCATTAGGTAGTTACCATTCTGTGAGCGGAGGGCACGTGTGGGAGTGTATGGGATGAGTAGGTGTGACAGGTATGGAGGTGCAAGTCCATGTAGGGATTTGTAGGCCAGTAGGAGTAATTTGAAATCTGATCTGGATTTGATTGGGAGCCAGTGGAGTGAGATTTGAGCTGGGGTTATATGATCAAATTTCCTAGTTTTGGTGAGTATTCTGGCAGCTGTATTTTGAACAAGTTGTAATTTGTGTGTGCTACGGTGTGGTAGGCCGGAAAAGAGAATATTACAGTAATCTAATCTGGATGAAACAAAAGCATGAACCAAAATCTCTGCGTCTGAGGTACTTAGGAGAGGACGGATCTTTGAAATGTTACGGAGATGAAAAAATGCTGTCTGGGTGATTTCCCTGATGTGTCTGTCAAAAGACAAGGTGGAATCAAAGGTCACACCAAGGTTTTTAACTGTATGGTGTGGAGTGATAATACAGCCATCAATGTTTAGCCTAAGGTCGGTGAGGAGTGGTAGTTGGTTGGTCAGGCCTACGACTAATATTCCAGTTTTGCTGGCATTCAATTGTAAGAAGTTTTGTGACATCCAGTCAGTGACAGCAGCTAAGCAGGATTCAAGATTTGCAAGATGGGAGTGATCGTCGGGTGTAATTGGTATGTAAATCTGCGTGTCATCTGCATAACAGTGGTAGTTAATGCCAAATCTACGAAATACTTCACCAAGGGGGAGTAAGTAAATGCCAAAAAGCAAGGATGTAGTGTTTTTATATGAGACACAATGCCTTCTGTCGCTCAGATATGATTTTAACCAGGAGAGTGCAGTACCATGGATGCCTATGTAGTTGGATAAACGGTCTAATAGTTATGATCAACAGTATCGAACGCTGCGCTTAGATCCAGGAGAATGAGGAGGGAAGAAGAATTGGAGTCTGATGCAAGGAGATGGTCATTGGTTACTTTAGTGAGAGTAGGGCTGGGCGATAAAACGATAATGATATATATCGCGATATAACTTTACTCAATAGCAATATGAAACGTGGTCGATAGAAAGTCGATAGGTTTCATTCATTCATGTTTTGAAACAGCCAATGAAAACGAGAGTTGCGCCGCACCGAACCACTGGCTGAGCCAACCAGGTTAGATTGACACAGCACAGGAAGACTGTACACAGCACAACAACACGTGGTAGTTGTTTGGGCTGCTGCAGCCTGGCGTCAGCAGCGGGGCATCGCCAGTAAAAAAGAGAGAGAGAATGAGTGTTGCCTCGAAAGAAAAATTGGAGGAGAACTAGGACGAGTGATCGCGAAAAGACGTGGTAAGTCATGTTTACATTAACCCCGATTGATGGAACTCTGATACAGTACTCTAAACGGGGTCAACAACGCTAAACTTTAACCACGGAGACGCAGTCGGAGCAGGTCGAGCTCCAGCCGCCGTCACACATCAGAGGGAGCGCAGTCACGGCGTGGCCGCTCTGCTGCTGCTGCTCACACGAGAGCGACACTGTTCAGCTGTGCCGACCTAACACTGGCCACTTGCGAAGCAAGCGCTAACCGCGGCGATTTCTCTTCCTTTTTCTTTTTCAGCTGGGTCTAGGCTGAGAATGATGGCTAATTAGACGGGCCACGTCAGGTCCGGGTTTTAATTTGCACCTCCGTTTATAACTGTAGCAGCAGCAGAGAGATGGAGCAGCTCCTATATGGGGAGTGTGGCTCTGACTAACTCCTGTCTGATGTAATGTTAAAGAACGCCTGAACAGCGGAGTGATAATGTCTGTAAAAAGACCCAGTGCTGTTGTACTGTATATCAGCACTCATGTATGTCTCTTGTCCAATCAAATTATTTGGTTTAAACTAACTGTATCCTACCAGTTTTATCTGAAACTGTTATTAGGCTGCTCATTGCTTTTATATGTTAATCATTACATCTGAAATGTTTAAAGCAGAAGTAAGTGATATATTTGTGTTAATATAAGTCTTAAATAGTTCTATCTTCCGACAGCAATCACTTACATAAAGTGTTTGGTCTGAAACACGGGTCTGTCACTCTGCTCTGCTCTGAGCCGAGGAGAAAACATTTCTCGTATCCTACAAGTTTTATCCAATGAGGAGAGAGAACGGCATGCAGGGCTGTGTGTGCAGCCAAGGGACGCCGTGAATGTGGTGACGTAGGGACGAGGACTGTTATGGTGCATTCAAGGCAACTCGTAACTCCTGTTTTTCCGACCTGTGAAGTCGTAGGACCAGTTCGATCTGGTACGAGTTCACGGGTCGGACGTTACGAGTTGCCGTTATAGTGACTTTCACCGGTAAAACAGGTCGGAAAAACACAAGTGGGTTGCCTGGAACGCTACAAAGTCGTAAGTTGTGACTTGAAGCTGTAATTTACAGTTTTCAAAAGCCGGCATGGAACGCAGCATTAGCCGAAACGACCAGATCGCTTACTTATGCTTTAACTTTTTGACGAAAAATAAATATTTAAATTAGAAATAACCTTCTGATATCTTCAAATCTCACTTGTGAGTATGATGGAACATTTAGGCTTGACAAAAACAGTGACTTGAGTCCTATCGTGATATATATCGATATCGACTGATATGAAAAAAGTTATTGTGATAGGATTTTTTCTCATATCGCCCAGTACTGTGAAGTGATCTAAAACCTGATTGAAAAGGGTCACAGAGGCTGTTGCGTGAAAGGTGATCAATTAGTTGACTTGAAACTATCCTTTCAAGAACTTTGGAGATGAAAGGTAGGTGTGAGATTGGTCTAAAATTATTCAAAACTTCAGGGTCCAGGGAAGGTTTTTTGAGTAGTGGTTTGATTACGGCAGCTTTGAGAGTGTTAGGGACAATGCCAGATGACAGGGACCTGTTTATAATGTTGAGTATGGGGGTGCCTAGAATAGGAAGAAGTACTTTAATTCATTTTGTTGGTAGTGGGTCATATAAACAGGTTGTAGGTTTAGATGAAAGCACTATCCTAGAAAACACATCTAGAGAAATTGACTCAAAGTTCAAGAGTGTCAGAGTCTCATCTAGGATTCTTACTGGGCTAGAAGAGGGCTCTGGACCCTTCCTGAGTAGATGGCTGCCAATTTCATCTCTAATACAGGAGATTTTGCCATTAAAGAAGTGAAGGAAATCATCAGCTGTAAATGAAGAGCTATTTTCTGGAGGTGGTTGGCGAGTAAGGCTTGCAACAGTGTTGAATAAAAATTTCGGATTATTTTTATTATTGTTAACTCTTTCGCGACCACACTAATTCCTCAGCACATCCGCTCAGGACCACATGTTTTTGGCTATTTGTTTACCTTTTTCTCATGTTGAACCGAACTCTGTACTACATCACCTAGAAACGAACGGTCTTCACGTGGTTGAAAAGTGACTTTCCAACGTGCTCCTCGAAAAAACGGCGAGTTTTTCCGCCGTTTCGTTCATGAGTAGGAAGGAGGAGAAGAGAACTGGGTTCTAGTTTCAGAGAAAAACGCACTTTTGTATCAAGTGACAATTGGCTAATTTTACCGGTACTCTGCGGTGTGGCATGTCTCCCAAATCATTTCTACGGCTAAATAAATATATTTGTAGGTAAATCTGGGGGAGGGTGGCAGCGTGGAGAGCAGCGGTGCAGCGGTGCGGGTCTCTGGCCGCAGCGCAGCAGCTCCGTGACACTGCTGTGTGACTGGCCGGCGATGGGTGCTCTGGGGCGGGGGCGGCCGGTCACGGCCGGTCACAGCACCCGCTGCTCAGCGCCCGCTCCGCTGCACCGTGAAAACAGCAGTGATAACGGGCTTTCAGATCCGAGTCTCCAAACCAGAAACGTTTGTAACAGCACTGGAGAAAGCCGCCACATTTGTCGTCGGTCGCTTTTGTCAAAAGAGGGTTTGGAAAGTCGCCAGATTCAGCGAGAAAGTCGCAACACTGTAGCCGACAGCCGCACAGCGCCGCACACTACCCCCAGAGCAGCGTTCAAGGAGACTGATTACTCAAACAAAACCAAGATCACACAGTTTATAAAAAACATTATGTTTTGATTTTAGTTTAAACCAGTTTTACATATCAGAGGACTACCATATTCACACACAGGGTACCTCAGAGTGTCTATTATCGTAATCTATAAAAAAAAACAAAAAAACGTTTTGACGAGTTTACTCGTCAATGGTCGCGAAAGAGATGACAGATAAGAGGTTCTGGCAGCGGAGAGCATGCATTTGTAGTCCTGAAGACTGTCACTCCAAGCTAATCGGAAGACCTCAAGTTTGGATGAGCGCCATATGCGTTCCAGTTTTCTACAAATGCGTTTTTGTGCACGAGTGGTATCATTGAACCAGGGAGAAGGTTTTCTGGAGCGACGCGTTTTTATGCGGAGGGGCGCAACAGAGTCAAGCGTGGTACTGAGGATTGAATTAAAACCATTTGTGAGGTCATCAAGAGAAGCAGATTGTTCTGGCAGAGAGGCAAGATAGACGGGGAGCAGAGCAGCAAGTTTATCAATGGTGGAATCATCAATTCGGCGGCTACTAAAGGTGTCAGTATGGTTTGATCGCTGATGAAACAGGTCAACTCTGAATTTAATAAGGCAGTGATCCGAAAGTGCTGAAGGATATGACAGAACTGACAGGTCAGAGATGCTAATACCACGTGTGAGTACAAGGTCCAGTGTGTTACCATTAGAGTGCGTTTGTTCATGGACCAGCTGAACAAAACCAAAAGTATCTATTAAAGAAGTAAAGGCTTTGGTCAGTGGATCAGTTTTATGGTTAACACGTATATTAAAGTCGCCAAAAATGATGATGTTATCCATATGGCTCACAAGGTCAGAGAGAAAATCAGAGAACTCATCCAGAAAAGAAGAATAAGGTCCTGGTGGGCGATATAGCATGACTGAGTAGAAGGAACCAGGACCGATTGTAGCAGAGGGGCGCATAGAGAGAATCTCACAGGATGACAGCTTATGTCTATGGTTGTGTACAAGACCTAGACTTGCATTGAAGATCATGCCGACACCCCCACCTGCTTTCACTGATCTGGCAATATGTGAATGAGAATAATTGGGTGGGGTAGCTTCAACTAGAGGAAGAACCTCATTTGGTTTTAGCCAGGTTTCACATAAGCCTAGTATATCCATTCCATGGTCAACAATCATGTCATTGATAAGAAGAGCCTTGTTATTGATTGATCTGATGTTAATGAAACCAATATGAATATGCATATGATCAGAGGAAAACATTTTGAGAGAGGAGGGATGAGTAGAGGAGATGGCAGAAATAGCTAGATGGTCCTTTGAGACCCCTCTAGGTCTGTTGGTATGGTGAGGAAGACGAGCAGTGTTATTAATATGGACAAGGATAGAAGTGGGAGGATGGGGCGCAGTGGGGCCATCAGGCCATGAGGGGGAGCCAGACATGTCAGGATCATTTGCAATATAAGGCAGTATTTTATTACTATCATTAACATATAATGATAGTAGTCTTATTTTATAAACATCATCACACTCAACATCTTTGTTATTTTTATTGTTAATTAGGACTCGGGGTGCATTGGTGAAACATTGAGTGACATCAGGATTGGAAGGGGCTGAATTGACCCTTTGTTGGCCTTCTGATTGGTCTGCTGTTCCACCAATCAGAGCGCTTCTCCCCATGTCACGTGTTGCGCAACATTCTAAGGTTGGACAACTCTGGCATGAAACCCTATGAAACGAGATAGGTAGACAGCAACTTTTTCGGCAAAAACTACTTTATAATTTTTCAATATGGTTAAAATGTGCCTGGGGTTCCTGCAATAGCAACTCACGATATCTGGAACGTATTCCCAGAGTCATTTTTATCCCATTCCCCAAACACAAGACATCAATAAACATACTTAGCCTATGTAGGCTACTGTATATACTTTAACCTTCTGTTATGTATTTAGTTGAGCTTAATAATAGGGTTTGGGGGTGGTCCACTAGGGGGAGCTGTAGGCATAGGTCAGGGGTTAATTGCATAGGTTTGTTTGTTGTTGTGCAGTCCTCATGAGAAGTGAGCCTGTTTTTCCCTGGCTGTACTGAAGTGCTATTGAAGCTCATTCATTCTCTAGTCCACTCTCTGGTCGTGTTCATAGACAGAGAAGATCTAATACCTTCATAATTATCTAGCAAACGTAACATTACCGCTGCTAATGTCTTTTGAACTTTGTGAAGTTTTACGAGGAAAAACGGGAGATCGGCGGAGATTAAGCGTTAGCTTGTAGCTAACGTTAGCTAGCGTCGCTAGCTAGTGAGTGACCAAAACAATAGTTTTTCCCCATTTTTCGGAAAAGTCAGGTAATGCCCGTTCAATCGCTATTGAGCCACGTCTGTCCTCTATCATGGACACTATTTTTCTGATGTATAAGTTAATTCAAATTTTCCTTACAAACAATTTAAATCTGCCTAATTTTCAATGGTTTCCAATGGGAGTTAACCCTTCCGTGACCATTGTTTGTCCAACCTAGCAACAGTAACCGTGGGGGGCGGGGCCTTGACAAAGGGTCAATTGAGTTTGGAGAGTGGGGACAGTCAGATGGAGAAAGTCTTGCAGGATTGCAGAGCAAGGTTGATGTTCAGAGCCAGTAGGCGAGACCCTGTGTAGTTCAGATGGAGGCCATCTCGTTTGAAGAGGTCAGGTCTGTGCAGAAAGATGGTGAAGTTGTCTGCATAAGGGATACCAGCACTGCTGCAATGACCCTTAAGCCAGATATGAAACTGCATGAGTCTGCTGAACTTCATGTCGCCAAAAGAGGGTGGGGGGGGGGCTGAGATAACGCACTGTTTATTTGAGTGTAGAATATTGTCAGTCAGTACGTTTACATGCAGAGCTTAATCGAGCTATGCTCAAAATTCGATTTTGGCGTCAAGTCGGACTTCTGTCCTTGTCTCAATATACATGCAACTGAGAAAATCGAATAACTGACGACGGGATCCGCCTCCCCTCATGCGGCGTTAATACGCCTCCTGCCCTGTTGACTTTTCTGTCACCTCGTAAAAAACTGAATATAAACAACGTAGTAAACTTAATAATAAATTCTCAACTGCAGTTCCTGACCAGACGCGCCAGTCTGGGACGGATTCGCGCTGAGAATAGGATGCTTCCTTTTTCCATCTCTCTCTCTCTCTCTTTTTTTTTTTTTAATAAAACACTCTTGCTGGTCGCGCTGTGTGAAATGCATTGAATTGGCACTGACGGGCGGCTTCTCTGCTCCACTCTGTGCCGTCTCTACTGTTGTGGAGCATGCGCACATGCATTGTCCAGTTATACTCCGACTAAGGTGTATACATGACGGAGAAAATCGAATTCCAATCGCATTATCTGGGTGTCTTAATCGGAGTTCTCAACTCCGATTTCAGTCGGACTAAGGTGTTTACATGCACTTCAGTTGTCCAGTTATAGTCGGATTAAGGCAATAATTCGGTTTTTTCAAGTGTCATGTAAACGTACTGAATGAGTCTTCCCTGAGTGCAGCTTTAAGTCATTCCCCCCGGTTGACCCACAACAGTGCGGACATGGGAGCGTATACGCAGCAGCGCGGGTATGACGTCATCAATGTAATTAGTGGAGGCACCTGGATGACAGTAAGTATTGCACCTGCTAATATGCACATCGCTAACCATAGAGGAGCCGACAAGAAGAACCGGGAGGCTTTTGGCAACTTCCTCATCAGAATCCCCCTCGGGTGACGGTTCAGGCCCGCCGCGAGGTAAGACGGCCGTTTGGACTTGCGGCGGACCGTTGCCGCACGCTTCGGCTGGCGATGGACAGCTCCGGTGGTGACTAGCCGATTTTGTGACTGTCGAGGCGGCCTCTGTGGTTTTGGATGGCGTTGTGGTTTGAGCAGTGGCAGTGGTGAAACTCGCTGCTGCATCAATGGAGGAGGAGACGGTAGATAGTCGGCCTGCTCTTCCAGCGGACTATACCGGTTTGTGAGCGGAATATCCTGGGGAGCAGGCGAGCGCGGGGAGGACCTTTTCTCCCTATTTTTGTTCGTGACTGTGATCCACGGAGTGTGACGAGGAGTGGAGCTGCGGAAATTGGGATTGGGAGTAAAGCAGGTGAGAGCTGCCGATCTATGTTCCTTCGGCTTCGCGCCCTCCTGCAGCCAGCGGGCTTCCGTGTCTCCCGGGGGAGGGTGGGGGGGGGGGGCTGAGATAACGCACTGTTTATTTGAGTGTAGAATATTGTCAGTCAGTACGTTTACATGCAGAGCTTAATCGAGCTATGCTCAAAATTCGATTTTGGCGTCAAGTCGGACTTCTGTCCATGTCTCAATATACATGCAACTGAGAAAATCGAATAACTGACGACGGGGTCCGCCCCCCCTCATGCGGCGTTAATACGCCTCCTGCCCTGTTGACTTTTCTGTCACCTCGTAAAAAACTGAATATAAACAACGTAGTAAACTTAATAATAAATTCTCAACTGCAGTTCCTGACCAGACGCGCCAGTCTGGGACGGATTCGCGCCAGCTCCGGTGGTGACTGGCCCATTTTGTGACTGTCGAGGCGGCCTCTGTGGTTTTGGATGGCGTTGTGGTTTGAGCAGTGGCAGTGGTGAAACTCGCTGCTGCATCAATGGAGGAGGAGACGGAAGATAGTCGGCCTGCTCTTCCAGCGGACTATACCGGTTTGTGAGCGGAATATCCTGGGGAGCAGGCGAGCGCGGGGAGGACCTTTTCTCCCTATTTTTGTTCGTGACTGTGATCCACGGAGTGTGACGAGGAGTGGAGCTGCGGAAGTTGGGATTGGGAGTAAAGCAGGTGAGAGCTACCGATCTATGTTCCTTCGGCTTCGCGCCCTCCTGCAGCCAGCGGGCTTCCGTGTCTCCCGGGGGAGGCTCGGCTTCGGCTGGGACGGAGGAGGGAGCCACCGTTGGGACGTGAGCAGCCAGCTGAGCGGTGGCTGGGAGGGCGGCGACTGGAATGGTGGTGTCGAGCTCGGCTTCAGTAGCGGCGGCGGCGGCTCCCACGGTGACCAGCGACTCCATGAACTGTTCCTCATCCCGGAGTTTAGTTGGTAGAGATTGGAGATGCGTCCCTCCAGGTCAGCGATGGTGCGGTGGTTGCCAAGGATGGTTTGGCTCAGCTGGTGGCAGCAATCACAACCCGATGGTGAGGTGAGTGGTCCCATGGTGGGGGCAACAGACTGTCGCTGTGGAAACAGAGAAACGGACTCCGGCAGCAAAGGTGTGTTGTGTGCAGGGTGTATTTCCTTAGCAGCCAGGCTAAAGTTAGCAGCTAGCTGTGCTACTTGCGCTCTGCATTATGAAAGACACAGATTAAAACTTACACACGAGGACTCCACAACGGGAGTCCATGGCGTTTTCTTGACTTTAGCAGAGAAGAGCAGGTTTCAGGAATCTTACCGACGTGGGCCCAGCACTGGGCCCGGTGAAGTGACTTGGTATCCAGTAAGTTAAGCCAGAGACAGCTGGTAGATGTTTACCTCATGATATGGCACTTCCACGTCCTCTAAAGCCACTTAATATAGCCACTTAATATATTGCTTTACTCCTCTTTTTATGTTGGTACCGATACCGGTACATGCTTTTCCCTCCGAAAAGGAAAAACCAATCAGATGCCTTCATTTCTAGTTCTGCCTAAGCCCAATCAAGCTGCCATCTCTCTCCCTCTCTCCCTCCTCTCGCGTGCGTGATCAGAGTCTTCACCCAGGTCAGCGTAAAGGTGAAGGCATGGCTTCAGAGAGAAGTCTGAGGAAAGGGGCTGGGACTTTTGACTTGCCCTACAACCCTACCTCTAACTGCTGCTGAACCAACAGAGTGTTTGACCTGAACAGTCCCAGAGGTATTACATTATAGGTCAACTTCAACTTCAACTTCAGCTTTATTGTCCCCAAGGGGAAATTCATGTTGCAGAAAGGTAAAAACAAAACACACCGAACATATAGAGCACATCCACACAACATTGAAATAACAAGTAAAAAGTAGGTAGGTAGGTAAAAATGTTATTACAATATCATTCTGGATATTTTATTACATTATTGGTGAAGTTATTACATTATTGGGTCTCATTACATTTTCAATCGAGTTAAGTGCAAATTTTATTACCTGTTCAGGAAATTATTACATTATAGGCTGCTATGGCTCTTGTGGAAACCTGCTCACAGCCTCATTCTTCAGCATCCTGTGGAGTTTTCTTCTTCTTTTTTTGGTGCATTGTGGGATATCTTGGCTGGTTAGTGCCACCTGTTGTGTCTTCATCTTATTTGCTGTGACGTGCGTTTTGCAGCTTGAGAGTCAGAGTGAAAGTGTGTGTCTGACACTGAAGTGACATCACATGGAGAAAACATCACTGTCCAGAGGCCTGGAGCTGTCAATCAGAAGAGAGTGAGTGTAGTGAACAGTGTAATAATCAGTGATTGTGGCTGAATGTGTGTGTGATCAAACAGCTGTATTCAGACTGTGTGTGCTGCTCAAACACGTCTGACTCCAGATCAGATGAAGACACAAAGTGGCTCCTTAATGAAAGTCTCCAGCAGCTGGAGCTTCACTTCCTGTCTGAGTCCATGTGCTCTGAGCTGAGCCTGGTTCTCTCTGCTCTACAGTTTCTCTGCTTCCTCTGGACTCTGACTTCAAGTCCAGTAAAAATGTGTGGACAGGTTTGATGGAGCTCAGGACTGGTCCTGAGGACGGCTGCTTTGTTCCACATGATGTGACTGATCTCAGTGAGTCAGTGTGTTGCAGCTGATCTGTGTGAAGAGCAGTGTAGTAGCCGATTGTCAAACAAATAAAAGTATCAAATCAAACTTCAAATTATACTAATCAAAGGGCCACTGTTGCACCATGGGTTGTGGTGTACGCGGATGGGAAAAATATGATGTCCAAACAAATGTCCAGTTTCAACAAAAAGCGTGGTTTAACCAAAAAGCGAGCAAACAAAGAACAAAGAAAATTCCTGTGCCTCTCCCGCTCCGGTAAAAAACCATTTGCCCACCCAGGTGCATGCTGGTCCCCTACCGACAGCCTACCTATATAACTTCAGGTGCCCTCCTACCGTGCCCAAATGAAACAAAACACAAATAATAAACAAGAAACACCTAAAGTAAACAAATAATAAATTAGAATACTAATAGAAATCTAATCATAATGAAATCAAGTAAATTGATTGAGAATAACCAAAACTAAATACTCACTAAACAAAATAATAAACTAAACAGCACTAAATACTACAAATAAATAAATAGCTCCAACAAGCAGAGAAGAACAGAGTCATTGATCATGAGATCCTGATCCTGATAAAAAACTGAATATAAACAACGTAGTAAACTTAATAATAAATTCTCAACTGCAGTTCCTGACCAGACGCGCCAGTCTGGGACGGATTCGCGCCAGCTCCGGTGGTGACTGGCCCATTTTGTGACTGTCGAGGCGGCCTCTGTGGTTTTGGATGGCGTTGTAGATCCTGATCCGTCCTGTCACTGTGATCAGATGGTTTCTATTAGAGCTCCTTCATCCACTCACTGCTGCTGTGGCTCCTGTGGAAACCTGCTCACAGCCTCATTCTTCAGCTTCCTGGGGAGTTTTCTTCAAACAAACACAAGTTGTGTTCACACTCAGTGTTTCTCACTAAACTCACTGTTTCACTGAGCTCTAACAAACGTGTTGAGTGTGTTTCCTTCCTCATCAAACACTAAAACCATCCACTCACTGCACTCCTCTTCTTCTTCACCTGTTGTGTCTTCATCTTATTTGCTGTGATGTGTGTTTGTGCAGCTTGAGAGTCAGAGAGTGAAAGTGTGTGTCTGACACTGCAGTGACATCACATGGAGAAAACACATGATGAAGTGTTTCCTCCTCGTCTCCTCCTGCTCTGTATCATCACTAGATAAAGACTCCAGCTCCTTCTTCTCTGTGCTCAGTGTTCATCCATACATACCAGCCTCCATGTGAACACAGTGATAAAACAGTGTGTGTGTGAGAGCCATGTAATGTCCATGTGTGCATGCTGACAGAGAACGTGCTGCTCTGACCCCCCTCCTCCTTTCAGGATGGAGCCTGCTGGAGTCCGATTCATGACGCCAGGTCCATGGAGATGTAAGTGTGTTTTTACTTTGAGCAGCACATTCAACCATCTTACACTGTCACATCACTGACGTCATGAGTCTTCATCAAACTGTCAATAACTGATCACATGATCAATAACTGCAGCTGTGTCTTGTTCTCTCCATCAGATTCCTGTCGACTCACAATCGACACAAACACAGTGAACAGAAACATCAAACTGTCTGACAACAACAGGAAGGCGACATGGGTGAAGGAGCGTCAGTCATATCCTGATCATCCAGACAGATTTGACCAGTGGCCTCAGCTGCTGTGTTCAACTGGTCTGACTGGTCGCTGCTACTGGGAGGTCGAGTGGAGAGAAGACGTTCATATATCAGTGAGTTACAGAGGAATCAGCGGGAAAGGAGACAGAGGAGACAGTTTGTTTGGAAGGAACGATCAGTCCTGGAGTCTGTTCTACTCTGATGGTCGTTACTACGTCAGGCACAATGACAGAGAGACAGACATCACCTCCTCCTCCTCCTCCTCCTTCTCCTCCTCCTCCTCCTCCTCTGTCTCTGACAGAGTAGCAGTGTATGTGGACTGTCCTGCTGGCTCTCTGTCCTTCTACAGAGTCTCCTCTGACTCACTGATCCACCTCTACACCTTCAACACCACCTTCACTCAACCTCTGTATCCTGGGTTTACACTCTGGTCTGGTTCCTCAGTGTCTCTGTGTTGAGTGAATCAGAGTCTCCTCCTGTCACAGAAACCTTCTCACTGTTGAACAGACAGTTCAGTCTCTACATGTCTGTCTCTGTCTCTCACTCACGTTTTCACATTCATGGATTAAATCAGTTGATTTTTAAAAACTCTTCTCAATGATTCTTGTAAACTTCTTCCTCTTCCTTTAAAGGGATAGTTCAACATTTTGGCAAATTGGCCCATTGCCATAATCGCTATAGTCATAGCAGTAGGTTCATTACCTTTAATTGTAGGTGTAAGCTATTTTCAGTACGGCGGAGCGCAGCAGCTGGCTGCTCAGAGCTACGCTATGGAGGCTAAGGGAATTTCTTGGTTTCCCTCATTAAACTCATCAAATTCAACATCCCAAAACTCCACAGCGCTTTTGTAGACAAGTTGTGACCTGCACAACCACCACGCTATGAGATAATGACGGAACGATACGAAACGGAGCCGTTTTCGAGGTAAATACAGGGTAAATACGGAGGCTGCTTGCTGAAAAACTGTCCCTGAACGCAACGCGCATCAGCGGTTTTGTATGAATTTACCTCGAAAACGGCTCCGTTACGTATCGTTCCGTCATTATCTCATAGCGTGGTGGTTGTGCAGGTCACAACTTGTCTACAAAAGCGCTGTGGAGTTTTGGGATTTTGTATTTGATGAGTTTAATGAGGGAAACCAAGAAATTCCCTTAGCCTCCATAGCGTAGCTCTGAGCAGCCAGCTGCTGCGCTCCTCTGTACTAAAAATAGCTTACACCTACAATTAAAGGTAACGAACCTACTGCTATGACTATAGCGATTATGGCAATGGGCCAATTTGCCAAAATGTTGAACTATCCCTTTAAAGATGGATGATTCGGGGCGGTGCGTGGCGCAGTGGGTAGAGCGGCCGCCCCATGTAGAGGCTGCAGTCCTCGCCGCAGGCGTCCCCGGTTCGAATCCCGCGTCGTGCAGACCTTTCCTGCGTGTCATTCCCCCTCTCTCTGCCTCCCCATTTCCTGTCTATCTCTACTGTCATCACTATCAAATAAAGGCAAAAAGCCGAAAAATATACTTTAAAAAAAAAAAAAAAAGATGGATGATTCATGATCAACTTTACAGGCTGTTTGTGAGCTGGTCACAGGTAAACAGACACAACAAGAAACAAACATAATGTTGTATGGACGGCGAATATAATGAATTACATGTGATTTATTTTTAGGGTCCGGGCAGCTAAGCTGCCGGGACACTATTGTATTCCTAGGAATTCTTCTTCTTCTTCTTTAGGGTCCGGGCAGCTAAGCTGCCGGGACACTATTGTATTCCTAGGAATTCTTCTTCTTCTTCTTCTTCTTTCTTTCTTTCTTTCTTTCTTTCTTTCTTTCTTTCTTTCTTTCTTTCTTTCTTTCTTTCTTTCTTTCTTCTTCCAAGGAAGTCATACTTCCCATGGGCGAAAACTCACCAAACTTTGCACAAAGGTTCAGTCCCATGCCAGATTCACTCAACTCCAAGGACATGTGCCCCCCCCTCCTAGGGGGGGCACAATAAGCGTTTAAATTTTAAAACTTTAAAAATTCCTACCAAACCAACGGTGGATGCTACAGTTTTGAAACTTCACCACAATGTAGCATCAATACTGCTGAAACTTTTGTCCACTTAAACTTATTACAAATTATGAAGTCCATCACTCTGTTTTTTTCAATAACTGTAAAACTTTTAAAATGTATCTCCTCCCACAATTTTTGCTCAATTGACACCAAACTTGCTACAGCGCATCTCCAGACCGTCCTCCACAAAACTTGTTTCTCGGATTTTTGATTAAGCAAAAATTGAGCCTACAGTGCATGAAAACGTTTGACTGTAAACACTACTGTAAACATATACCATCAAATTCTTGCTAAATACATTTTCAAACTTCCTGAAAAAAAATGACAATATTCTGGAGTCATGGTTGATGAAGTTTAGCAAATATCAGAATTTTAGTTCAAAAACTGAATTTTTGAGAACATTTTGAATTCTGCTCTCATGGGAACAACTGCAGCCAATGTGAGTGTGGAATTTTTAAACATCATATTTTCTCTTATGAAGCAAAACACTTATCATTAAAAACAAATCACCAACATTCCCATGCTGTCAAGATACAATTTATGTATTATCTGATTTTTGTTTAGATGACTGAATTATTGACATTTTGACCATTTCATCACAACAGCTGCCCGGGCACTGACTCACCTGAGTGGATAAATGAAGCTACACAGCAGGTCTCACTACTAGCCAATTAGCTCAGTGAGTTAAGAGCTGGTTCTTGGTGTCAGAGATTGTGAGTTCGAGACCCAGCAAGGGTGATGATGACAGATCAAAATGTCACATGTCCTCAAGCTGTTTTGCTGTCTAGATGCAATTTATGTATTAACAGATTTTTGTTTAGATAACAGAATTTCTGACTTTTTGACAATTTTTGAAATCTGCGTTCACAACTGCTGCCCGGGCACTGACTCACCTGAGTGGATAAATGAAGCTACACAGCAGGTCTTACTACCAGCTAATTAGCTCAGCGAGTTAGGAGCTGGTTCTTGGTGTCAGAGGTTGTGAGTTCGAGACCCAGCAAGGGTGATGATGATGATGATGATGACGACAGATCAAAATGTCAATTGTCCTCAACACGAAATCAAGACAATTGTCCAAATGGTGGCATCACAGCAAGCCTCTAAGTTTAAAAATCCAAATAGCTTGGACTGGACCATGTGCGAAGGCTCCTAACATCTTAAGAGTCACAGTAGATGTTTTACAAATACATATCATTATTTTACCTCAAAAACTGATTTTTCTCTTTACTGTGGTTTCAAATCTGCCTACACGACAGTGAATGACTTACTCAATTTGTGAAGCCACTGTTGCACTGCCACTTGTCAATTAGCTCAGTGCGATAGACAACGGTCTTTGGTTCTAGAGGTTGTGGGTTCAATCCTCAAATTATGCAAATTGGACATTATAAGGTCAACTGTCCTGTCTTCCTATTCTCCTGTTTGTTGCTCAGAATTGCCTAAATATGCCCAAAAGTAGCCCGGACCCGACCCATCGCTGCGCAGCAGCTATAATCTTCTTCTTCTTTCTTTCTTTCTTTCTTTCTTTCTTCTTCTAAGGAAGTCATACTTCCCATGGGCGAAAACTCACCAAACTTTGCACAAAGGTTCAGTCCCATGCCAGATTCACTCAACTCCAAGGACATGTGCCCCCCCCTCCTAGGGGGGGCACAATAAGCGTTTAAATTTTAAAACTTTAAAAATTCCTACCAAACCAACGGTGGATGCTACAGTTTTGAAACTTCACCACAATGTAGCATCAATACTGCTGAAACTTTTGTCCACTTAAACTTATTACAAATTATGAAGTCCATCACTCTGTTTTTTTCAATAACTGTAAAACTTTTAAAATGTATCTCCTCCCACAATTTTTGCTCAATTGACACCAAACTTGCTACAGCGCATCTCCAGACCGTCCTCCACAAAACTTGTTTCTCGGATTTTTGATTAAGCAAAAATTGAGCCTACAGTGCATGAAAACGTTTGACTGTAAACACTACTGTAAACATATACCATCAAATTCTTGCTAAATACATTTTCAAACTTCCTGAAAAAAAATGACAATATTCTGGAGTGATGGTTGATGAAGTTTAGCAAATATCAGAATTTTAGTTCAAAAACTGAATTTTTGAGAACATTTTGAATTCTGCTCTCATGGGAACAACTGCAGCCAATGTGAGTGTGGAATTTTTAAACATCATATTTTCTCTTATGAAGCAAAACACTTATCATTGAAAACAAATCACCAACATTCCCATGCTGTCAAGATACAATTTATGTATTATCTGATTTTTGTTTAGATGACTGAATTATTGACATTTTGACCATTTCATCACAACAGCTGCCCGGGCACTGGCTCACCCAGCGAGGGTGATGATGATGATGACAGATCAAAATGTCAGATGTCCTCAAGCTATTTCGCTGTCTAAATGCAATTTATGTATCAACAGATTTTTGTTTAGATAACAGAAATCTGCGTTCACAACAGCTGCCCGGGCACTGACTCCCTGAGTCTATTTGAGAAGACACACACCATGTTTCACTTCCAGATAATTAGCTCACTGAGTTAAGCGCTGGTTCTTGGTGTCAGAGGTTGTGAGTTCGAGACCCAGCCAGGGTGATGATGATGATGACAGATCAAAATGTCAAATGTCCTCAACACGAAATACAAGACAATTGTCCTAATGGTGGCATCACAGCAAGCTTCTAAATTTAAAAATTCAAATAGCTTGGACTGGACCATCTGCGAATGCTCCTAACATCTTAGACTCATAGTAGATGTTTGACAAATACATATCATTATTTTACCTCAAAAACTGATTTTTCTTTTTCTGCCTACACGACAGTGAATGGCTTACTCAATTTGTGAAGCCACTGTTGAACTGCCACTTGTCAATTAGCTCAGTGCGATAGACAATGGTCTTTGATTCCCGAGGTTGTGGGTTCAATCCTCAACTGATGCAAATTGGACATTATAAGGACAACTGTCTTGTCTTCCTATTCTCCTGTTTGTTGCTCAGAATTGCCTAAATTTGCCCAAAAGTAGCCCGGACCCGACCCATCGCTGCGCAGCAGCTATAATTCTTTGTGGTTTTACTGAATCATTACTGCATTTCCTGCTGATGAGCTACTAATCCTACCAGCTAATGATTTTTCTGTTAACATGCCACTGAGATAATTATTAAACTGTATTCATCTCTGTCCTGTAAATAATCTGATGTGAAATAATTACGTAAGCAATATACAGTGATATATTGCTTATATGTTGCTTTTATAAAACGGTTACCAATAACGGTTACAATATGAAAGAGGAATACGCAATCAATTTCATGTAGTTTTTATTCAACCAGAAATATCATCTAATCAAAAAGCCCCACTGTGAAAAAAATAGTCCCATCTCTCAGGACGTTAGATCCAAGTTAGCTCTGCATGTCGTCTTTTCCTCCTCTATTTGTAATAATCTGACGATGGTTTGCTGGTAGGAGGTAAAGCTAGAGGAGGACGCCACAAAATAAATGTGCTGGTAGGATTTATCTGATCTGAAAACTGATCTCAAACACATTCGGTCTTTACATTGATAAAAGGAAAAGGTTAATCTACCTCTTTATTTTGGCATTCCCACATAGGCTGTATGAACATATCACACCACCTATTGCCATTGATACAAAGTGACATGTAAAAGAAAATCCTCATGTGGGCAGAGATCTTAACCCCCTCAATGTTTAACCCAAAGTTACGCCTATGATGCCCCCCGCTGGTCAAAACGAGAAATCACACCAACAGACACAAATGCTGTTTTTAATATTTTATTAATGTATAAAATACATAATCTCTAATCTCTCTGCAACAAACGACAGAAACAAATGTAACAGTTTGGGTTTATCTGTGTGTGACGACCTTCACACTAAAACATCGAAAATAATTATAGCTGCTGCGCAGCGATGGGTCGGGTCCGGGCTACTTTTGGGCAAATTTAGGCAATTCTGAGCAACAAACAGGAGAATAGGAAGACAAGACAGTTGTCCTTATAATGTCCAATTTGCATCAGTTGAGGATTGAACCCACAACCTCGGGAACCAAAGACCATTGTCTATCGCACTGAGGTAATTGACAAGTGGCAGTTCAACAGTGGCTTCACAAATTGAGTAAGCCATTCACTGTCGTGTAGGCAGAAAAGAAAAATCAGTTTCTGAGGTAAAATAATGATATGTATTTGTCAAACATCTACTATGAGTCTAAGATGTTAGGAGCCTTCGCAGATGGTCCAGTCCAAGCGATTTGAATTTTTAAATTTAGAAGCTTGCTGTGATGCCACCATTAGGACAATTGTCTTGTGTTTCATGTTGAAGACATTTGACATTTTGATCTGTCATCATCATCATCACCCTGGCTGGGTCTCGAACTCACAACCTCTGACACCAAGAACCAGCGCTTAACTCAGTGAGCTAATTATCTGGAAGTGAGACATGGTGTGTGTCTTCTCAAATAGACTCAGGGAGTCAGTGTCCGGGCAGCAGTTGTGAACGCAGATTTCTGTTATCTAAACAAAAATCTGTTAATACATAAATTGCATTTAGACAGCAAAATAGCTTGAGGACATCTGACATTTTGATCTGTCATCATCATCATCACCCTTGCTGGGTCTCGAACTCACAATCTCTGACACCAAGAACCAGCTCTTAACTCGCTGAGCTAATTAGCTGGTAGTGAGACCTGCTGCGTAGCTTCATTTATCCACTCAGGTGAGCCAGTGCCTGGGCAGCTGTTGTGATGAAATGGTCAAAATGTCAATAATTCAGTCATCTAAACAAAAATCAGATAATACATAAATTGCATCTTGACAGCATGGAAATGTTGGTGATTTGTTTTTAATGATAAGTGTTTTGCTTCATAAGAGAAAATATGATGTTTAAAAATTCCACTCTCACATTGGCTGCAGTTGTTCCCATGAGAGCAGAATTCAAAATGTTCTCAAAAATTCAGTTTTTGAATTAAAATTCTGATATTTGCTAAACTTCATCAACCATGACTCCAGAATATTGTCATTTTTTTTCAGGAAGTTTGAAAATGTATTTAGCAAGAATTTGATGGTATATGTTTACAGTAGTGTTTACAGTCAAACGTTTTCATGCACTGTAGGTTCAATTTTTGCTTAATCAAAAATCCGAGAAACAAGTTTTGTGGAGGACAGTCTGGAGATGCTCTGTAGCAAGTTTGGTGTCAATTGAGCAAAAATTGTGGGAGGAGATACATTTCAAAAGTTTTACAGTCATTGAAAAAAACAGAGTGATGGACTTCATAATTTGTAATAAGTTTAAGTGGACAAAAGTTTCAGCAGTATTGAGGCTACATTGTGGTGAAGTTTCAACACTGTAGCATCTACCGTTGGTTTGGTAGGAATTTTTAAAGTTTTTAAATTTAAACGCTTATTGTGCCCCCCCTAGGAGGGGGGGGCACATGTCCTTGGAGTTGAGTGAATCTGGCATGGGTTTGGATGTTTCTGTGAAGTTTGGTGAGTTTTCGCCCATGGGAAGTATGACTTCCTTGGAAGAAGAAAGAAAGAAAGAAAGAAAGAAAGAAGAAGAAGAAGAAGAAGAAGAAGAATTCCTAGGAATACAATAGTGTCCCGGCAGCTTAGCTGCCCGGACCCTAATTATAGCTGCTGCGCAGCGATGGGTCGGGTCCGGGCTACTTTTGGGCATATTTAGGCAATTCTGAGCAACAAACAGGAGAATAGGAAGACAGGACAGTTGACCTTATAATGTCCAATTTGCATCATTTGAGGATTGAACCCACAACCTCGGGAACCAAAGACCGTTGTCTATCGCACTGAGCTAATTGACAAGAGGCAGTTTAACAGTGGCTTCACAAATTGGGTAAGCCATTCACTGTCGTGAAGGTAGATTTGAAACCACAGTAAAAAGAAAAATCTGTTTTTGAGGTAAAATAATGATATGTATTTGTAGAACATCTACTGTGACTCTTAAGATGTTAAGAGCCTTCGCACATGGTCCAGTCCAAGCTATTTGGATTTTTAAATTTAGAGGCTTGCTGTGATGCCACCATTAGGACAATTGTCTTGTGTTTCGTGTTGAGGACAACTGACATTTTGGTCTGTCATCATCATCATCACCCTTGCTGGGTCTCGAACTCACAACCTCTGACACCAAGAACTAGCTCCTAACTCACTGAGCTAATTAGCTGGTAGTGAGACCTGCTGTGTAGCTTCATTTATCCACTCAGGTGAGTCAGTGCCCGGGCAGCTGTTGTGATGAAATGGTCAAAAGTCAGAAATTCAGTCATCTAAACAAAAATCTGATAATACATAAATTGCATCTTGACAGCATGGAAATGTTGGTGATTTGTTTTTAATGATAAGTGTTTTGCTTCATAAGAGAAAATCTGATGTTTATAAATTCCAGTCTCACATTGACTGCAGTTGTTCCCATGAGAGCAGAATTCAAAATGTTCTAGAAAATTCAGTTTTTGAATTAAAATTCTGATATTTGCCAAACTTCATCAACCATGACTCCAGAATATTCTCATTTTTTTTCAAGAAGTTTGAAAATGTATTTAGCAAGAATTTGATGGTATATGTTTACAGTACTGTTTACAGTCAAACGTTTTCATGCACTGTAGGCTCAATTTTTGCTTAATCAAAAATCCGAGAAACAAGTTTTGTGGAGGACGGTCTGGAGATGCTCTGTAGCAAGTTTGGTGACAATTGAGCAAAAATTGTGGGAGGAGATACAGATGTTACTGGTTCAAAATTGCGCGTTTTTTCCTGCACTGCAGGATCGTGTGAACGCGTGTCTTTTCGCCACAACTGTTTTCCTCTAGGTGGCAGCACCGTACTAAATACTGCTCAGACGTTTTGGGGACAATGCTGACAGTCACACAATGTAGCCGCGATTAGGAGTGGCGCTGTTCATGATACAGAATACAAGAGGATGAAAGGAGAACTAGCTGCAGACAGTAAATAATATAGTAGCCTAGTTTTTCAATGACAAAATGTAACGACGGCAGCTACAGTAGACTATAGCCCACGTCTCACTCACAATGAGCCAACTACAGTACTGTGCAGTAGTGCCGCAGATTTCTCACTCCGCACCTTGTTTGAGAGTGCAGCTGGATGATTTCTTGTGAATGAACGGGTCTGTGTCACTTTGGGGCTGGGCGATAAAACATAGGACAAATAACTTTCCCTCGATAGAAGACGCGGCCGATACAAAGTCGATAGGTTTCATTCATCCATTTTTTGACAGACAACACAAACAGCCAGTGATAATGAGAGTGGTGACACCGTCAGCCATGCAGCCGGCCTGGACTTTTTATTTTTAATTATGAAGGATCATCTGCGCAAGGCAAAGATGATAGCATCAACAAAACACGGCGTAACACACGCGGCTGTATGGGACAGGCTTTTATTTAATTCAGAACAAACCGCTTAGCAAAAATGGAAAATATAGTAATTAATTGATCTGTTGTTTGGCCACTGTTTGAAAATAACCCGAATTATGAGCAAATAATCTGATCCAGAGCAGCAGTCATAATCAGACTTCTTCTAAATAAACCTTTAAATAACTGGGTCAGGTCGGACCATGGGATTCTTTTTTCTCTTCTTCTTCACAGGAGAAAATGAGGTGCGCTGCGCTCACGGACGCGTTGATGTTTTGTGATTTATCTGCTGCCTTGACTCTGCCCTTTATACATGTGCGTTCAGATTAACAATAAGACAAGCCATGGTTGAGTTTATTTAGTTAATAATCAGCATCTTAGTACCTCTGATCCGGAGCGATAGTGTTATGAAAATCGCTACAGTTGAACTGGTCTGGTTTTTAGCTGCTCAATCTCATTGTTTCAAAGAAAAGGGATTGATTTTTATAACGAAATGAAACGAAAACAATATTATATTGATACATTGTTGTAAAAAAAATCCAAAAGAAACGAAAATGAACTAGAAACAGCATTTCCTAACAGAACATGCGTGTGAATGCTGAAACCCAATGCTGAACCATGCTGAATTAGCAGAATAAATTGACAAAGACATGCGGAATGGCATACAAGAAACATGTCCATGGAAGGAATTGAACCCACAACTCCATGAGTGGTAACCTAACACACTAACCATACGGCCACAGAGAACCTGAGTTACAATGAGCTTTATACTATGAGGAATCAAAGACTGTCCAATGACAGCTGAATAATTGGAATCAAAACTCAAGCAATGATGTGAAATGCCTGAGGCAGGAATCGAACCTATGACCTTATGATCATAAAGCCTTCACTCTGCCACTCGGCTACAGAGAGCACACTGCTTTCAAGACTGTTGTCATTCATTGTAATGTGATGATGTGCTGCAAACTGGTATGAGTAATCAAGCAGATAACAAACACCTGTAACCAATTGAAGGCGGTGGAGGAGAGCAGAATTCAACATAACATAACAAGAGTTCTTCCCTTGGATTCAAACCAGTGACCTTGGGGTTGGCAAACGGCCACCCTAACCCCTACACTACAGTGGTGTTGTGCAAAAGAGGTTGAGACTTTGATGAATGTGAGATTTTTCAATGATGCTTAAAAAAAAAGTAAGGAAAGTGCAGAAATCAGCCACACCAAGCAAGAAGAGGACTTTTTTGTGACCTGTGACAATTTTTTGGTGAATTAAAATGAATTAAAAAGCACTTAACAGCAAGTTACAAAGTTGAGCTCCTTCTCCTGCTGCAGAGCAGAGAGCTCCCTGGCTGCATTTAAAAAATATTTTAAATTATTATCTAAGAATGGAAGAATGAAGAATGGAATGGAATTGTTTGTTTGTGTATGCGTGCATGTGTGACTGTGTGTGAGTGTCTGTGTGTGTCTGTGTGTGAGTGTTATACCTGTGTTTGTGCGTGGACATCCTCTGTCAGTCTGGTTTGTCATGTGTGTGTGTGGGGCTGTGTTTAAAAACATCTTAACGAGCGGCCAGGCTGCACCTGCACTTGTTCTATTTATAGACTTTGATAACGAGCTGGCCCCAACAGCTGGACCAACTGCACACAGAGCAGAGCAGAGCAGAGAGATTTGAGCTCAGTGCAGCTTCTGAAAACAGCCCAGAAAAAGAGAACCGTACCTCTGATCAGAATGTGGCCATGTGACTACTGGGGCAAGGAGACCTTCCTGAGCACATTGATGTGCATTAAATGTTTGTAGGGCAAAAACTTTTCTCAGGGTCGCAAGGTAGAAAAGGGGGGCATTTCTGCTTTTCTAAAAAAATCAGCTCCTACTTTTATATTGAAGTGGATGAGCCACTGGAGCGGGTCTAGCTGGACAATTAGGCTCATAGAGACAATTCTGTAAGTGCGTCTGCTGTTTTGAGCACATCAGATGAGACACGACAAGTGTGGCTACAAACCAGTGAGGAAATCATGTGTCTAGAGTTTAATTTGTGGCCGTGCTGGCAATTTATCCAGAAAAAATCCTGAATGTTTTTTCGATCCCTCTCACTCTAACGATGATGTCACTCACTCTGACCCAACCCCATACACACTCATTGAAAAGTGTGAAATTTGTCAGAAATCCTCATGTGCTTTTAAAGGATTTATCTCAAAAACGGTACAAGCTATGAAAAAGTTGTAAATACAGGATGAATACATTAGAAGTTTGTCTACAGCTCAGGATTTGAATGAAGTCTCTAGCTGAAAGTATGTGGACGCTTTAAAGGCTGAAAGAAGTAAGAAGATTTGAAGAGTTTCAAGACTGTTCCAATGCATTCTCTATGGGGAAAAAAAAATCAGAAATAGTTGAATATTGCAAAAAGTATGAATAGTTGAAAAGAGAAAAGACATAGCACACCTGTCCCGAAAAGGCTGAACATTTTGATATCTGAATTGTTGAAATAGCACAAAGTATGAAGGACTAGTTACATGACGAAGAAAGGCAGAAAATGGCCGAACCGAATAACAATAGTGTGAATGCTTCCAGCATTCACACTAACTAAAGAAAATAACTTTCACACACACATTAAAACAGTGCGATTGGTTGAAAGCTGATAATTAGTGTGAATGCTGGAAGCATTCACACTATTGTTATTCGGTTCGGCCATTTTCTGCCTTTCTTCGTCATGTAACTAGTCCTTCATACTTTGTGCTATTTCAACAATTCAAATATCAAAATGTTCAGCCTTTTCGGGACAGGTGTGCTATGTCTTTTCTCTTTTCAACTATTCATACTTTTTGCAATATTCAACTATTTCTGATTTTTTTTTCCCCATAGAGAATGCATTGGAACAGTCTTGAAACTCTTCAAATCTTCTTACTTCTTTCAGCCTTTAAAGCGTCCACATACTTTCAGCTAGAGACTTCATTCAAATCCTGAGCTGTAGACAAACTTCTAATGTATTCATCCTGTATTTACAACTTTTTCATAGCTTGTACCGTTTTTGAGATAAATCCTTTAAAAGCACATGAGGATTTCTGACAAATTTCACACTTTTCAATGAGTGTGTATGGGGTTGGGTCAGAGTGAGTGACATCATCGTTAGAGTGAGAGGGATCGAAAAAACATTCAGGATTTTTTCTGGATAAATTGCCAGCACGGCCACAAATTAAACTCTAGACACATGATTTCCTCACCGGTTTGTAGCCACACTTGTTGTGTCTCATTTAATGTGTTCAAAACAGCAGACAGACTTACAGAATTGTCTCAGTGAGCCTAATTGTCCAGCTAGACCCGCTCCAGTGGCTCATCCACTTCAATAGAAAAGTAGGAGCTGATTTTTTTAGAAAAGCAGAAATGCCCCCCTTTTCTACCTTGCGACCCTGAGAAAAGTTTTTGCCCTACAAACATTTAATGCACATCAATGTGCTCAGGAAGGTCTGCTTGCCCAGATGGTCAGGAGGACCATATTCTGATAAGAGTTACGGTTCTCTTTTTCTGGGCTGTTTTGGGAAGCTGCACTGAGCTCAAATCTCTCTGCTCTGCTCTGCTCTGTGTGCAGTTGGTCCAGCTGTAGCGGCCAGCTCGTTATCAAAGTCTATAGTGCAGGTGCAGCCTGGCCGCTCGTTAAGATGTTTTTAAACACAGCCCCACACACACACATGATAAACCAGACTGACAGAGGATGTCCACGCACAAACACAGGCATCACACTCACACAGACAGACACACACAGACACTCACACACAGTCACACACACACACACATACACAAACAGACAAACACACAAACACAACACTGTTCCACACAGTAAAATGTAAGCATGGTAGTCGCCATGGTAACTTCTGAGGGCAGGCTGCCAATCAATCAGATCATTAGGGAGAGAGGAGTTTTGTGGCGCTTATCAACAGTTTTACTTTCTGCACATGTACACGCAGACAGAGAGACCGTCAGACTCACACACCCAGACACACACACAGGTTTTCAGCTCAAATTCATCAGGCTCTCAATTATTTTATACTTTTGATGTAAACATCTCCAACAATTAATTTTTTTCTCATGAATTTAAGTTCAGACGTTTAGTCTTTCCAACTCTATTAATAGTAGGCTAGTACAATTACAGGTGGAGCCTGGGATATAGGACGCAGCATTTATCTATCTATCTATCTATCTATCTATCTATCTATCTATCTATCTATCTATCTATCTATCTATCTATCTATCTATCTATCTATCTATCTATCTATCTATCTATCTATCTATCCCCCTCCCTATTTTTAACCCCTCTGTCTCCTTTTTTTCTTTCTTCTACTCCTTCATTTGTATTTTACGTAACTTTTTCTATCCTTCCCTCTCTATCCATCCATCCATCCATCCATCCATCTACCTCTTTCTATCTATCATCCCCCTCTCTCTTTTTCTTTCTTTCTTTCTTTCTTTCTTTCTTTCTTTCTTTCTTTCTTTCTTTCCTTCTTTCTTTCACTCACTCCATTTCTGTCTTTTTACTTCTTTGTTTGTTTGATTGTTTCTTTCTTTCTTTCTATTCCTTTTCTCTTCCTTTGTTTTTACTCCATTTCTTTCTTTCTTTCACTCCATTTCTGTTTGTTTACTTCTTTGTTTGTTTGATTCTTTCTTTCTTTCTTTCTACTCCTTTTCTCTTCCTTTGTTTTTACTCCATTTCTTTCTTTCTTTCTTTCTTTCTTTCTTTCTTTCTTTCACTCCATTTCTGTCTTTTTACTTCTTTGTTTGTTTGATTCTTTCTTTCTTTCTTTCTTTCTTTCTTTCTTTCTTTCTTTCTTTCAACAATTTCTTCAGCTCATTCAGCATTGCTGGAAGCATTCACACCATTTCCATTCTTGGAAATGTTTTTTCTAGTTAGCCATGTGCTTATAAGCTGATTGGCCGAAACCAAGAACAAAGCCGCGTGAATGGCCAATCGCCATGTGTTAACGGCCGACATGTAAATCAGCTGTTTCGATGGGCGTTAAATGAATAGAGATGTTAATGTGTCTCATAAGGTACTTTGCACATAGGCTACTTTCTGTAACTGGAAGAAAAACAGCCAGCTGGAAGAATGTGTTGCCTAAATCTTTTACTGTGTGGGAGATCTCCACCAACGGAGAAAGCAAGTGGGACCGTTCTGCCCAGTCTCTGAGCAGCGCACGTTTCACAGACTCCAGCACCTTGGACAATGCTGCGGGGGGAGGGAGGGGGGCTGTCGGGGTGGAGGTGCTGTACTGTAGGCTACAGTAGGGTGAGGATAGGACCCTCAGATGATCTTCTCGGAGTTCGCAAGAACGCTGATGGTCAGCTTCTCCATCCAAAATGTCTGGATCGCTGCTTCCAACTCCTCCCTGTTAGTTGGTTTCGCCTCAGAGCGGATGTAGTGCTTCATCGAAGCCCAGACCAGCTCTATCGGGTTTAGATCTGGTGACCTAAACAACAATGTATCAATATAATATTGTTTTCGTTTCATTTCGTTATAAAAATCAATCCCTTTTCTTTGAAACAATGAGATTGAGCAGCTAAAAACCAGACCAGTTCAACTGTAGCGATTTTCATAACACTATCGCTCCGGAGCAGAGGTACTAAGATGCTGATTATTAACTAAATAAACTCAACCATGGCTTGTCTTATTGTTAATCTGAACGCACATGTATAAAGGGCAGAGTCAAGGCAGCAGATAAATCACAAAACATCAACGCGTCCGTGAGCGCAGCGCACCTCATTTTCTCCTGTGAAGAAGAAGAGAAAAAAAAAAACCCATGGTCCGACCTGACCCAGTTATTGAATGTTAAGGTTTATTTAGAAGAAGTCTGATTATGACTGCTGCTCTGGATCAGATTATTTGCTCATAATTCGGGTTATTTTCAAACAGTGGCCAAAGAACAGATCAATTAATTATTATAGACTATATTTTCCATTTTTGCTAAGCGGTTTGTTCTGAATTAAATAAAAGCCTGTCCCATACAGCCGCGTGTGTTACGCCGTGTTTTGTTGATGCTATCATCTTTGCCTTGCGCAGATGATCCTTCATAATTTGTGATACATAATCATCAAGTCATAAAGCAAGACAGGCTTTATCATATTACAATAGTTTCTGTGATTTAGGCAGGGTATACAGTAGTTAGTTCTAGTTTAATAGCCTAGAGTTTAAGCTGTGGATTACTGCACAGATCACTGAGTCATCCGCCTGTCGTCCTCCGTTCTCACAGATGCCACCTGGTGGTTGTTTTGGCACATTGAGGCTATTCATTAAAAGCTCTTGTCTCGCCAAAGAAAAAAAATGCCTGAGTCTTGTGGCGTCTCGCGTGGACCACGCGTGAAGTCCGCAATTTTGAACCAGTAACATCTGTACATTTTAAAAGTTTTACAGTTATTGAAAAAAACAGAGTGATGGACTTCATAATTTGTAATAAGTTTAAGTGGACAAAAGTTTCAGCAGTATTGAGGCTACATTGTGGTGAAGTTTCAACACTGTAGCATCTACCGTTGGTTTGGTAGGAATTTTTAAAGTTTTTGATTTTAAACGCTTATTGTGCCCCCCCTAGGAGGGGGGGGGGCACATGTCCTTGGAGTTGAGTGAATCTGGCATGGGACTGAACCTTTGTGCAAAGTTTGGTGAGTTTTCGCCCATGGGAAGTATGACTTCCTTGGAAGAAGAAGAAGAAGATTATAGCTGCTGCGCAGCAATGGGTCGGGTCCGGGCTACTTTTGGGCAAATTTAGGCAATTCTGAGCAACAAACAGGAGAATATGAAGACAAGACAGTTGACCTTATAATGTTCAATTTGCATCAGTTGAGGATTGAACCCACAACTTCGGGAACCAAAGACCGTTGTCTATCGCACTGAGCTAATTGACAAGTGGCATTCAACAGTGGCTTCACAAATTGAGTAAGCCATTCACTGTCGTGTAGGCAGATTTGAAACCACAGTAAAAAGAAAAATCAGTTTTTGAGGTAAAATAATGATATGTATTTGTAAAACATCTACTGTGACTCTTAAGATGTTAGGAGCCTTCACACATGGTCCAGTACAAACTATTTGGATTTTTAAATTTAGAGGCTTGCTGTGATGACACCATTAGGACAATTGTCTTGTATTTCGTGTTGAGGACAACTGACATTTTGATCTGTCATCATCATCATCACCCTTGCTGGGTCTCGAACCCACAGCCTCTGACACCAAGAACCAGCTCCTAACTCGCTGAGCTAATTGGCTGGTAGTGAGACCTGCTGTGTAGCTTCATTTATCCACTCAGGTGAGTCAGTGCCCGGGCAGCTGTTGTCAAGGCAGATTTCAAAAATGGTCAAAAAGTCAGAAATTCTGTTATCTAAACAAAAATCTGTTAATGAATTGCATTTAGACAGCAAAACAGCTTGAAGACATGTGACATTTTGATCTGTCATCGTCATCATCACCCTTGCTGGGTCTCGAACCCACAGCCTCTGACACCAAGAACCAGCTCCTAACTCACTGAGCTAATTAGCTGGTAGTGAGACCTGCTGTGTAGCTTCATTTATCCACTCAGGTGAGTCAGTGCCCGGGCAGCTGTTGTGATGAAATGGTCAAAACTTCAGAAATTCAGTCATCTAAACAAAAATCTGATAATACATAAATTGCATCTTGACAGCATGGAAATGTTGGTGATTTGTTTTTAATGATAAGTGTTTTGCTTCATAAGAGAAAACATGATGTTTATAAATTCCACACTCACATTGGCTGCAGTTGTTCCCATGAGAGCAGAATTCAAAATGTTCTCAAAAATTCAGTTTTTGAGATAAAATTCTGATATTTGCTAAACTTCATCAACCATGACTCCAGAATATTGTCATTTTTTTTCAGGAAGATTGAAAATGTATTTATCAAGAATTTGATGGTATATGTTTACAGTAGTGTTTACAGTCAAACGTTTTCATGCACTGTAGGCTCAATTTTTGCTTAATCAAAAATCCGAGAAACATGTTTTGTGGAGGACGGTCTGGAGATGCTCTGTAGCAAGTTTGGTGTCAATTGAGCAAAAATTGTGGGAGGAGATACATTTTAAAAGTTTTACAGTTATTGAAAAAAACAGAGTGATGGACTTCATAATTTGTAATAAGTTTAAGTGGACAAAAGTTTCAGCAATATTGAGGCTACATTGTGGTGAAGTTTCAACACTGTAGCATCTACCGTTGGTTTGGTAGGAATTTTTAAAGTTTTTAAATTTAAACGCTTATTGTGCCCCCCCTAGGAGGGGGGGCACATGTCCTTGGAGTTGAGTGAATCTGGCATGGGACTGAACCTTTGTGCAAAGTTTGGTGAGTTTTCGCCCATGGGAAGTATGACTTCCTTGGAAGAAGAAGAAAGAAAGAAAGAAGAAGAAGAATTCCTAGGAATACAATAGTGTCCCGGCAGCTTAGCTGCCCGGACCCTAATTATAGCTGCTGCGCAGCGATGGGTCGGGTCCGGGCTACTTTTGGGCAAATTTAGGCAATTCTGAGCAACAAACAGGCGAATAGGAAGACAGGACAGTTGACCTTATAATGTTCAATTTGCATTAGTTGAGGATTGAACCCACAACCTCGGGAACCAAAGACTGTTGTCTATCGCACTGAGCTAATTGACAAGTGACATTCAACAGTGGCTTCACAAATTGAGTAAGCCATTCACTGTCGTGTAGGCAGATTTGAAACCACAGTAAAAAGAAAAATCAGTTTTTGAGGTAAAATAATGATATGTATTTGTCAAACATCTACTATGGGTCTAAGATGTTAAGAGCTTTCGCACATGGTCCAGTCCAAGCTATTTGGATCATCATCGTCATCATCTCCCTTGCTGGGTCTCGAACTCACAATCTCTGACACCAAGAACCAGCTCTTAACTCGCTGAGCTAATTGGCTGTTAGTGAGACCTGCTGTGTAGCTTCATTTATCCACTCAGGTGAGTCAGTGCCTGGGCAGCTGTTGTCAAGGCAGATTTCAAAAAGTATCTAAACAAAAATCTGTTAATACATAAATTGCATTTAGACAGCAAAACAGCTTGAGGACATGTGACATCTTGATCTGTCATCATCATCCTTGTTGGGTCTCGAACTCACAACCTCTGACACCAAGAACCAGCTCCTAACTCGCTGAGCTAATTAGCTGGTAGTGAGACCTGCTGTGTAGCTTCATTTATCCACTCAGGTGAGCCAGTGCCCGGGCAGCTGTTGTGATGAAATGGTCAAAATGTCAATAATTCAGTCATCTAAACAAAAATCTGATAATACATAAATTGCATCTTGACAGCATGGAAATGTTGGTGATTTGTTTTTAATGATAAGTGTTTTGCTTCATAAGAGAAAATATGATGTTTATAAATTCCACTCTCACATTGACTGCAGTTGTTTCCATGAGAGCAGAATTCAAAATGTTCTCAAAAATTCAGTTTTTGAATTAAAATTCTGATATTTGCTAAACTTCATCAACCATGACTCCAGAATATTCTCATTTTTTTTCAGGAAGTTTGAAAATGTATTTAGCAAGAATTTGATGGTATATGTTTACAGTAGTGTTTACAGTCAAACGTTTCCATGCACTGTAGGCTCAATTTTTGCTTAATCAAAAATCCGAGAAACAAGTTTTGTGGAGGACAGTCTGGAGATGCTCTGTAGCAAGTTTGGTGACAATTGAGCAAAAATTGTGGGAGGAGATACATTTTAAAGGTTTACAGTTATTGAAAAAAACAGAGTGATGGACTTCATAATTTGTAATAAGTTTAAGTGGACAAAAGTTTCAGCAGTATTGAGGCTACATTGTGGTGAAGTTTCAACACTGTAGCATCTACCGTTGGTTTGGTAGGAATTTTTAAAGTTTTTGAATTTAAACGCTTATTGGGGGGGCACATGTCCTTGGAGTTGAGTGCATCTGGCATGGGACTGAACCTTTGTGCAAAGTTTGGTGAGTTTTCGCCCATGGGAAGTATGACTTCCTTGGAAGAAGAAGAAAGAAAGAAAGAAGAAGAAGAATTCCTAGGAATACAATAGTGTCCCGGCAGCTTAGCTGCCCGGACCCTAAAGAAGAAGAAGAAGAATTCCTAGGAATACAATAGTGTCCCGGCAGCTTAGCTGCCCGGACCCTAAAGAAAGAAAGAAAGAAAGAAAGAAAGAAAGAAAGAAAGAAAGAAAGAAAGAAAGAAGAAGAAGAATTCCTAGGAATACAGTAGTGTCCTGGCAGCTGCGCTGCCCGGACCCTAATAATCAATTGTTTTATTTTCCTAAAGTTTTAAAGGGATAGTAGCATTTTTTAAAAGTGGGGTTGTATGATCTACAAATAGCCCCTAAGTACTTTAATTGCAGTAGAAGACTCTCTGCACTCCTCCCGTTAGCAACGCCAGCCCATAATAGCCCTGCCTTGAGATTTACAACATACAGTGTTGTGAACAGACCCAAAGAAACGGCCTATTTTTGCGGCCTAAAAGAGGTTTTCCCTGAAAAAAAATTCACAGTTTCATCGTTAGCTATAATATAATTTTTTCCAGCCCTTCAAAATGCAGGAAAAACACAGTTTTTATTTGGACCTAACCAACTCACAAATCCCTCTCCGCCCAGGGTTAGGGCCCACCGATCAGCAGTTGGTAAGGTCCAAATAAAAACTGTGTTTTTCCTGCAGTTTGAGGGGCTGGAAAAAAATATTATAGCGAACAATGGAACTGTGTATTTTTTTTTCCAGGTAAAACCTCTTTTAGGCCGCGAAAATAGGCCGTTTCTTGTATGTTGTAAATCTCTGGGCAGGGCTATGGGCTGGCGTTGCTAACGGGAGGAGTGCAGAGAGTCTTCTACTGCAATTAAAGTACTTAGGGGCTATTTGTAGATCATACAACCCCACTTTAAAAAATGATACTATCCCTTTAACCTAAAATCTTCTGAGTTCAGAGTTAATTCTCTCTTAAACCAAACACCGATCATAACCTGATCAGACCTGAACTCATCAATAGCCCAATCACCAATCAATAGACGAACAGTGAAAGTGAATCAGAGTCAAACAGCATTGAGTTCAGACGTGAGGTCATCGATCAGTGACCTCATCATGAACAATAAACAGAAACTCTGAGGTTGAACCTTTGACCTTCAGTCAGACTGACGATCTGAACTTTCTCTTAAAGACACAGTGAACGTTTCTTTGTGAGGTCATGCGACGTTGTGATGTCATCACTCCTCCAGGCTGCCGTCGCTGAGCAGGAAATGAGGTCTGACCAGCGACAGCATGGGGCCCCTCGGGGCCCCGGCCAGACAGTACGCCTCGTCCGGCCCGACGCCCCGAGACCGCAGCGTCGTCAGCGCGGCGCAGCAGCTCTCTCTGCCGCCGCGCGCCGTCACCATGACGAAGCTGAGCGGGCTGTCGACCATGCCGAACCTCCGCCGCATCTCACCGAGCCGAGCCGACAAACTCTGCAAAAGGAGAGAGACAGTGAACGCAACCTCCAGGTCAGAGCAGAGGACGACCAGACAAGGCCGTTTTATTTGTATCGCCCGTTTTTACAAACAATTTGTCTCAAAGGGCTTCACATCCCATCATAACAACATCCTCTGCCCTTTGACCCTCACATCCACTCAGGAAAAACCCCATGGAAAACCCTTTTAAAGGACAATTCCAGGTGAATTCAACTCGGGGGTGTATTTTCCTAACATTTTAGGTCTAAAAGAAGGAATCTGAAGATTTTCAGTTTAATCCCTCCTGTTTTGTGGTAGATGTGTCTGTCCCCGCATCGCCACGGCAGCAATGAATGGGAGCGGATGCAAGTTCTGCTGCTGAGGCTGTTTACATCCCTCAAAGCCGCAATTTTTTTCCACGGACAGCGTCAGATGGCGACTCAAACATGCACCGAGAAGTTTATTTACTTCAAGCAAGCCGACATGTTTGTAAAACTAGATCTAATTCAAAGTCTCCCGGAGTCTCGCGCGAGACCCAAGTTGATGCGCTCGGTGTGTTCAGGTGCAGTGGGAAAGCTCCCGTTTGTGTCATAAACACAGGAATATCAACTCTTGACTTGCTTCAAGTGTACATTTTTTTCCACAGACAGCATCAGGTGGCTACTCAAACATGCGCTGATACGTTTTTTTTACTTGAAGCAAGTCAAGAGTTGATATTCTTGTGTTTATGACACAACTAAACTACTAAACTAAAAAAACTTTGAATTAGATCGAGTTTTACAAACATGTCGGCTTGCTTGAAGTAAATAAACTTCTCAGTGCATGTTTGAGTCGCCATCTGACGCTGTCTGTAGAAAAACATTGCAGCTTTGAGGGATGTAAACAGCCTAAGCAGCAGAACTGGCATCCGCTCCCATTCATTGCTGCCATGGCGATGCGGGGACAGACACAACTACCACAAAACAGGAGCAACTAAACTGCAAATCTTCACATTCCTTCTTTTAGACCTAAAATGAAAGGAACATACACCCCCGAGTTGAATTCACCTGGAATTGTCCTTTAAAAGGGAAAAACTGGAGAAACCTCAGAGTGAGCAACAGAGGAGGGATCCCTCACCCAGGACAGGCAGTAGATGTCGTATACAGACAAGTTTATACTGTATACAAACAGTTTATAACATGGAATATGGGAAAGGTTAACAAGAGGCAGCTGGCGGCGGCGGCGGCGAGTAGCTACCTGAGCGGCCCGTTGACACGCCGACGCCGGGCTGACGTCGGGCTGGACGACGGCGTCGCCACAGAATAAAACTCTGAGCTGCTCAGACGAACAGGAAGCCGTCTGCTGGTCCAACAGCGCCGAGAGGACGCCTGGACCGAGGACAAGGAGGATTCACCTTCTGACACCACACTCACCAATACACCGTCAATACATGATTAGAGCTGCAACAATGAATCAACTAATCGAACAATAATTGATCATTAAATTAATCATCAACTATTTTGATAATCGAATAATCAGATGGGTAGTTTTTTTAAAGGGATAGTTCAACATTTTGGCAAATTGGCCCATTGCCATAATCCCTATAGTCATAGCAGTAGGTTCGTTACCTTTAATTGTCGGTGCAAGCTGTTTTTAGAACAGCGGAGCAGAGCCGTGAGCTGCTCAGAGCTACGCTACGGAGGCTCATGGGATTTCTTGGTTTCCCTCATCAAACTCATCAAATACACAATCCAACAACTCCAAAATGCTCTGGTGGACAAGTTGTGACCTGCACATTCACCACGCTATGAGATAATAACACAACGTTACCAGACAGAGTTGTTTTAGAGGTAAATGCAGAGACTGCTTGATGAAAAACTGTCCCTGAAGGCAACGTGCATCCGCGGTTTTGCATTTGCCTCGAAAACAACTCTGCACTGACAATTAAAGGTAACAAACCTACTGCTAATAAGGGATTATGGCAACGGGCCAATTTGCCAAAATGTTGAACTGTCCCTTTAAGAGAAAAAAAGTCCAAATTCTTTGATTTTAGCTTCTTAAATGTGAATATTTCTGGTTTCTTTGTTCCTTTATGACAATAACAAACAATAAACTGAGTCTCTCTTTGGTTTGTGAAGAAAACAAGACATTTGAGGACGTCGTCTTGTGGTTTGGGAAACACTGATTTGGCATTTTTTTTTTTTTTTTTTTTTTTAAGTATATTTTTTGGCTTTTCATGCCTTTATTAGATAGGACAGTTCAGAGTGTGACAGGAAATGGGAGGCAGAGAGGGGGGGAATGACATGCAGGATAGGGCCGTCTGACGCGGGACTCGAACCAGGGCCGCCTGCAGCGAGGACTATAGCCTCTACACATGAGGCGGGTGCTCTACCAACTGAGCTAAACACCGCCCCTGATTTGGCATTTTTTAACATTTTATTGACCAAACAACTAATCGATTAATCATTTAAAATAATCAACAGATTAATCGATGACAAAAATAATCATGAGTTGCAGCCCTATACACGATCAATCCATTACCAATATGTTAGCAATGGAGGGAAACTTCATCATATTTTAAGTTTTAATCATCCTGCTGTGAAAACGTGGTGTCGTCGTGGTGACGTCGTCGTGGTGATGAAGAAGAGACAAAGCCTCCTCACCTTTCTGCGACGCCTGCGACGCCTCGTCTCTGTCCGTCGTCAGGAACAGCTGCACGTTGTTGTCCAGCAAACAGTCGGTGAAATCCTCCTCAGCCGAGAAACAGAAGCTGCCGACGTCCAGACCTGCAGCAGAGCGACGGTGACCATGACGATGACGATGATGATGATGTCACAACAGGAAGTGAACACTGACCCGTCACTGATCGGATAAACTCTTAAAAAGTTAAATTACCGTAGCGTCTGGTGCTGCTGATGATGCGGGAGCTCTGCTGCTGCTGCTGCGCATCAGTGGTCACCATGACGACGTCAAACAGCAGCGTCTCCGTGGGATTCGCCTCCAGCAGACGCTGATTCACTCTCTGCAGAGCCTGATGGAAAACAAAGTCCAGCCCTTCATGTGTCGTCTTCAAAACAACAGCTCACACATTGTTCCCTCTGTTGTCGGGGACTATTTTCTGTGGCGGATTAATTCACATTTGGTGAAATTTAGGTGAGATTCGGTGAGATCAACTTCAGAAACTGAGGAATTTTGGTTGTTTATCTATTTATTGACTCGTTATTTATTCGACTGTG
>NC_140912.1:31129719-31164719 GCF_045865225.1 Trachurus japonicus
CACTCACGTCTCAAACTATGAGCTTTAATTGATGTTTGCTTCAAAAAAGAACATTATTATACTTAAAGCAGAAGTAAGTGGTCCGGTCGTTTTCGCTAATGCTGCTTTCCAGGCAGGCTTTTGAAATCGTAAATTACAGCTTCAAGTCACAACTTACGACTTTGTAGCGTTCCAGGCAACCCACTCGTGTTTTTCCGACCTGTTTTACCGGTGAAAGTCACTATAACGACCACTCGTAACTTCCGACCGGTGAACTCGTACCAGATCGAACTGGTACCACTTCACGGTCGGAAAAATACGAGTTTCCTTGAACGCACCATAACAGTCCTCGTCCCTACGTCGCCACATTCACGGCGTTCCTTGGCTGCACACACAGCCCTGCATGCCGTTCTCTCTCCTCATTGGATAAAAACTGTAGGATACGATAAATGTTTTCTCCTCGGCTCAGAGCAGAGCAGAGTGACTGACAGACCCGTGTTTCAGTCCAAACACTCTATGTAAGTGATTGCTGTCGGAAGATATAACTATTTAAGACTTATATTAACACAAATATATCACTTACTTCTGCTTTAAAACAATGATTATTTAAACGGAGTCTGGTGTACAACTCTGATAAACAGCCTGACTCCTCTGGTTTCTGTCGGAGTTCTTCTGCAGATGTGTGAAATTCAGATCTCTCGTTGTGTTTGTGGGTGTGAGACAGCCCATAATAACCTGCCTCAGCCCCAGGTGAGTCTCTCTTAACTTACCTGCTTCACGTCCGTGTTCTGCACCGTGGAAACCATGTCAGCTGCGGCGCCTTCACGGCCTCGACAGGTTAAAGTTTCTTTATCTTTACCTGTTCACGGACACAACGACCCCGTCACCACAGCAACAACAGCAGCAGCAGCAACTGTCTGTCAAAGTTCCCCCAGAAACACTCAACCAAAGCCCTTCTAGGCAAGTCAGGCCACTCGGCGGCCATATTGGCGACGCTTCGAAAAGCCCAAGAAGACCAGACGCCTATCTAATTGAATGGAGGGGTGGTCAAATCCACCCTTTAACGTGATAGCAGGACGGAAAAAACATACAGACGTGCTAGCCAGTGAAATAAGATACAAATAAAAACCAAAAAAACATAAACTTTACCACAGAATGACGTTTAAATCGCTATTTTTCCACAGGGAGTACTCAACTGCGCATGCGCGTGGATTTACGACACTGCCGTCACTGTACGGCTGTAACGGCTGAGTCCGTGATCTAGCAGCAGCCCGAGCATACCTACACCGGTCTGCCCTGCTCTACCTGGAGACATATCGGCATGAGTCTGGAGATTTTTGCCCAAAAATAAACGCTAGACTTTCATGAAATCCGTCTTAATCATCACCTATGGGCTCCTAGTTCTGTGTGTGGTGACTGTGTCTGCTCCCCCTCCCACGATCCCCACTAACGTTAGCTGTCTCGGATGCTATCGAGTGCTAGCATGTCGTCTCAGCAGCAGCAGTCGGTTAAAATAAATACAGTCCAAGTGAACCGCTGGAGCCACGGACTGATTACCGACCATCACTGACAACTAAAGCCTCGACCGGTAACAAGTATGAGGGACGTTCGTTGTGCTGAGCTAGCTCGATGCTAACTTCGACTAGCGGTTAGCATCCGCCGCTAGCTTCGGTTAGCATCCGCCGCTAACAGCAGCTTCTCAGCTCACAACAAGCCTCTCGTACTCGGTACAATAAAACAATAGAGGCTCTCGTTATTAATGGTGACGGTGTCTATCGGTCCACGGCTCCACTGCTTCATCCGGACTGTGTTTTTTATTTTTTTGGAGTGGACTGCTGCTGCTATCATGGACAGGAGGCTAATGCTTAGCCCCAAGGGAGGGGGCCCAGTTTGAATGTTTAGGTTAAAAAATGAAACGAACAAAACTATACATTCAAAAATTAAATTAAAGAAAAGGTGGACTAATCGGTTCATTGTAAAACACTTATTGATGTGAATGAGGTGAATTCTGTATACGTAGCCCCGAGGTAGCTCTTTCGTTCAGCAGCACACACCTGAAGCTTCACTTTTCATTAAGACCAACCAATGTGGCTGCCAAATTAACAAGCCGGCAGTAAACCTCTAAAACTCCGCGGGTAAATGTAACAGCTTTCCTCCAGGATGAGGAGCCGCTCCCGGTCGCCGGTGGCTCTGCACTTTTCCGAAAACCTTAGAGTAAATGTTCAACCTGACCACATACAGTACACACGGTGCTAAAGCCGTGTTGTTGTTGCCACCAGGTAGGTTTGTCTGTCGTAAATCTACTTGTGCGCATGCGCTGGTGCAACAACATGATTGGCCTAGTTCAGCTCTGGCAACGCAGGTGATTGGCTGCTGGTGAAAAGGGGCGGGACATGCACCATCTTTGGTGTCGCAGCTTTCCCCATTCAAAACGGGCAGAGTGGTCTGTCTCCTCATATTAGAACGTCTCTGACTCAACTCTTTAGTTCACTTCCGCTTTTCTGACGTGTGTGACGTAGCCTACCGCTTTAATGCTGCGTTCAAGACAACTCGGAACTGGGAACTCTTTCCCGACCTCCTACTTGAAAACGTGAAATTGAACGCCACCACGCCACCTCATGTCGGAGCTTCATCCATCCAGTCGGGGGAGAAAATCTAGCCCGTTTTCTCCGAGAATCAGTTGTCTTCTTCACAAAAATAAACAGTTGGAGATATTTTGGACATTAGAGAATCATCACAACAAAAAAAAAAGTATTTGTTTGTGTGGCGGGGAGAGCTAGGCGCTCTGCGATCGGATTGTAATGTCACAGTTAGGCTATCTGAGGTGAGTGACTTCATGCAAAAACACAAAGTTTATACTGTTTATAGCTGTAGGCTACACACTGAATATGAGTTCAGTGGTGTCTTTTAAGGATTCCAGTCATGTGCCATAGAGATTTGATTGTTTTTTGAGTGTTTGTTGTGGTTGAAAGAATTGCCCCCATGGGTTAGCATTGTTGCTAACGTTATCCCTAGCGCCAGGTAGCCATGGTGTAGCTCCGGTTTGCCTTCATCAATTGTAGTCGCGTTTTTTGCTCCCCCAAACACTGCGTGACCATCAGGAAAACGATTTAGGGGTCAAAAATGGCTGGCATTCACCTTTAAGTCAGTTTTGACAATACATTTGGATGATAGATAGCCCAGTACAGTTGGCAGTTAATTAATTTTAGTCATTTGTCATTTCACCGCATCTATGACTCGTCCGACGGTGCTAACAGACCAGAGGGAGCTGATATCACGATTCGGTAAGGGACCGTTCGTTATTTATGGAATGGGCCACCGGAGGAAAATGGGGGGGGGTCATGTCATAATATTCTTCGCTGAGGGGTGGGTCCACTAAAAAAAAAAGGTCAGCGAGGGGGGGTCATTCAACATTTTGTCTGGAGGACACTGCAATGCTCGCAAAAAACAAAAACAAAACAAAAACGGGACATTTCAAAGCTGCAAGCACTGATGGCAATGAGAGCAACGGCCCCTAAATCACAACGTTATTTTATATTGTTCTGATCTGCCCTGAGTGAGGTTCGAACCCAGGTCTCCCACACCGCAGGCGACGATGCTAACCGCTGCGCCAAGAACTCAATAAGGATTTCGCCCATTGCTTAGCACGTCTTTTATGGGTGAGTGAGTTGGTTACACCCCGCCTTTCCGAAGCCCCGCCTTTCCGACAATAGACTTCCATTCATCGTAATAGCGGGGTTTTCTATTTTTTCTAAAGACCCCGCTACTCCGAAAAGGCTATTGGGGGAAACCCCCAGTGCACAGTGCGCATTGATCCTTTTTTCCTTTTTGGGGTCAAACGGATCATGTGCATAATTAACTGCAAAACAAGCAAATACTTCATATTAATGACATAATGTTCATTATGCTTAGCCTGTCTAGCCTCTACCTGGTCTTTTTACTAAACTTAACCAACTCCTTTCTTCATTGCCTAAACCCAACCAAAGCATCTCCCTCAGTCAGCTGTCAGTGCGAGCGGCGGCTGCAGCAGCCTCGCGCCCCTGTGAGCTCAAGCCGGGTTCAGCCGCGCAGGGGGGGAGAAAAAAAGTGTATTCCTTTTACTGTGTGGAGATCTCCAACAACGGAGTCGGGGAGAAAGCAAGTGGGACAGATCTGCCCAGTCCCTGAGCAGCGCACGTTTCACAGACAAGCCACAAAGCAGAATGTAAACAACATCACGCGGTTCAGCACCTTCGACATTGGACAGCTGCGGGGGGGGGGGACTGTGTCGGAACAGCGGTGTTTCGAAGTGGGGGTATTTCGGAACAGCGGGGTGTCGGAATGGAGAGCTGTCCCCGAGTGAGTTTAACTTCAGTACTGTACAGAGGCTACGCTGCCTGCCTGCCTCATTGCGTAACTGTATAGTCTGAGCAGCACGTACGTTCACGTTGCTTTCGTGAATTGTAAACAAACAGACGCCCCCTCGGTTTTAGCGGTTACACCCCGCCTTTCCGAAGCCCCGCCTTTCCGACAATAGACTTCCATTCATCGTAATAGCGGGGTTTTCTATTTTTTCTAAAGACCCTGCTATTCCGAAAAGGCTATTGGGGAAACCCCCAGTGCGCAGTGCGCATTGATCCTTTTTTTCCTTTTTGGGGTCAAACGGATCATGTGCATAATTAACTGCAAAACAAGCAAATACTTCATATTAATGACATATGTTCATTATGCTTCTAGCCTGTCTAGCCTCTACCTGGTCTTTTTACTGAACTTAACCAACTCCTTTCTTCATTGCCTAAACCCAACCAAAGCATCTCCCTCAGTCAGCTGTCAGCACGAGCGGCAGCTGCAGCAGCCTCGCGCCCCTGTGAGCTCAAACCGGGTTCAGCCGCGCTCGAGCGGAGCAGGGGGGGAGAAAAAGAAAAAAAGTGTATTTCTATTACTGTGGAGATCTCCAACAACGGAGTCGGGGAGAAAGCAAGTGGGACAGATCTGCCCAGTCCCTGAGCAGCGCACGTTTCACAGACAAGCCACAAAGCAGAATGTAAACAACGTCACGCGGTTCAGCACCTTGGACAGCTGCGGGGGGGAGGGGGGGGGTGTCGGAGTAGCGGTGTTTCGAAGTGGGGGTATTTCGGAACAGCGGGGTGTCGAAGTGGAGGTGTGTCGGAATGGAGAGCTGTCCCCGGTTTTAGCGTCCAGCAGTTTAGCGGCTAATTCGACAGCAGTGATGGATAACTCTACCGGGGCTCAACAACTTAATGAGCTTCATTTGAGGAATAAACGGCAGCTTTTACCTGACGGGAGACCGACGCCTGAGCTACGGTAGCTAACAGCTAGCTGGTTTTATCTACTTCTCTCTCTCTTTCCCTCTCTTTCTTACACACGCAGGCGCAGGCACACACACACACACACACACACACACACACACAGTTGTCTGTCATATCTGTCGTAAACCTTGCAATAATACGTTGTTGAGTGCAGTTCACATTATTGTTGCTTCGGTTTAAGTGTGGATTAATTAGGGCCACGGGCAATCGCACCGGGCACTGATCCCTACAGCTATGAAATAGTCGTATTACTCCACGTTTTGATAGGTCATATAGTTTTTGATCAATCCATGATCAATGACCATGATCATTTTTGGAGAAATTATTAGATTATAATGGGTGTGTATTGCACGGAATGTTCGTGTCAGAGTGCGTGACGTCATCGGTTAGAGTGGGAGAGATGCCAGAAAAACTCCAGATTTTTTCTCTATCCAAACTCCAAACGGCCACAATTTACAATCTACACACATAATTTTTTCAGAATTTGTAAGACAAACTTGTCCTGTCACTCATCATCTGCTCAAAATATCAGAGAGACTTACAGAATTTAAACTCTGAGCCTCTAAGTGCGGCCACGTCTGTCTCTGCTCCTCATAGACTCCAATACAAATATTTTCTGAGAGAAGCAGAACGGCCTGGGGCCTCATTTATCAAAGAGCGTGTAAAAGTCCTCTTAAATTTTCAGTACGACGGAAAGGCAAAATGTGCGTACGACCAAAAAATATACACTCTTTTCAGATCTATCAAACTCCGCGTACACACGGCTGCACGGTATTTCCCTTGATAGATCACACCGGACCTGAGAAAAGCGTGGATGAGAACACGCCTCATACCCAGCCCCCTAAACGGCCCCACGCAACCATATGTGGTCAATGCAAATCAGTTACGTGCATATTAAGTAGCCATGTGCACTCTGGAAACGTGTGGAATGACGTCAGTGGAAGACGGTGAAGACAACAGACGGACGGAGAGCGGAGAAAGAAGCGGAATTTCTCTGAAAGCGAGATGCACGGTAACACGGCAATATCAGTCAGAAACATCATCTTGCATTGAAAGGCTACAATAAAAACAACAAACTCCCAAATCTAAATGAAACAGAACAGAAAGAAGAAGAATCATATTTATTCTGCCCCTTATTTTAGATTATGTCATAATAACTTAAAGCAGGGTTTCCACTGCCAGTCAGTACTTTGCACCCCTTTCCACTAACCCCCAACTTCCGTTCACTGGAAGACTTTGATTTTCATTTGTGCATAGCTATATATTTAAAAAAAAACAAAAAAAACATTGAAGTCCACCAGTCAGTGACTTTTCCTAAAATGATGTTGGGCAGCACCCATTTTTGTTAAATACAATAAATATTATTCACACAAAAAATATCGATCATGTTTTCTCATTTGCTTTGATTTGCTCCGACATTATTGGGCTTGCTGCTTGCTTGTGTGTGTCCAGTCTGGCTACGTAACACACGCACATCGCAGAAATTATTTTCCAGACTGGACAGACGGGTTGTGGAAGAGGTGTAGCCTACATGCAGGGGAAAAATATCAATATGATATCAAAAGAAAACGAAATTCGTTTTATAAAGCCAGTATTTAGGAGCAAACTAGTGTAAATGCACAGGGGAAAAATCTGAGTCGCTGTGCTTTTCATGTAAAGTGCCGACGTCAACACGTGTGCGGTGGTGGTGGTGGTGGTGGTGGTAGTGGGGGGGGGGTCATGATCACCACCACTTGCTACTTCAAACAGTGTCCGCGCTCCTCTCTCCCTCGCACACTGCAGTTCTCTGACTCTGCAGCGGCGTCGCCAATTCCTCTTGTTCTTCAAAAAGCGTGTAAATGCCGGTACGCCATGGTCGGACTGGTCGTAAATTTCGGCACTTTCTCCCGACAGGTTTTGGTTTGATAGATCCCAAATTAGGCGGAGAAAAGTGCGTACGCACAAAACGGGGGAAAGAGTGTGTAAAAAAACGTGTATCCACAATGATAAATGAGGCCCCTGATGTTTTAAAACTGCCAGCGTCGCCAAAATATTTACTGTAGAAACACCAAATCGTACCAAAATTTTCAGGAAGTCCTTAGAGCAACGTTGATCTGTGTTTTGTTCTGATAGGAGTTACCGTTTTCTCACCCTAAGCCTAAATGTGAGACCGGTGCAGAGGCAGAAAATGGCTCTTTTTCTCCACGTTTCTGTCTGTCTCAGCCCCCTATCGCCGTGGTAACCTCTTTGATCCTCAGGCCAGAGCTCGTTAACTTCATAAACAATCCACCTGGCGCTTGTTTAAATGTTTATAAACAGAGACACAGCTAAATCAGACTGACACAGGATGCAGCTACTAACTAACTATGTGTCAAGTCAGTCACACACACACACACACACACACACAGACTCTAGAGCCAGCTTCATGTGATTACAGTCACACACACACACACACACACACACACACACACACACACACACACACACACACACACACACACACACACACACACCATGTGATTACAGTCTCTCACACACACACACACACACACACACACACACACACACACACACACACACCATGTGATTACAGTCTCACACACACACACACACACCATGTGATTACAGTCTCACACACACACACACACCATGTGATTACAGACACACACACACACACACACACACACACACACACACACCATGTGATTACAGTCACACACACACACACCATGTGATTACAGTCACACACACACACACACACACACACCATGTGATTACAGTCACACACACACACCATGTGATTACAGTCACACACACACACACACACACACACACACACACACACACACACACACACACACACACACACACACACACACACACACACACACACACACAGGTAACCTAATGTGGTTACAGCTCCTCCATATCAGTGCTTATAGAAAGATGATCATGTGTCTGTCTGATCAGCTCTGTCTTGACCTTAAGATCGTGGGCTTGATTCCCATGTTGACAGAGATGGCACAACCCGCAGTAGCTCCCGTGGCCCATTCAAAATTTCCCGAGAGGAAATTTTCTAGTTGTTAATGTCTTGTTGTGTAATGTGAGCTGGTCCAAAATCGCGATTCTGTTATTGATGAGTTGGGTTTTAATAACAGCTGATAAATGGCATTGTGATGAGAAGGTGTTGCACACATGGTTGTCAAAATGAAATAATGTAGTGTCACGCGCTACGTGATGCGATGTAACGTGTCGATGGCTGGGGGGGGGGGGGGGTCATGTATCTTTTGATAAGGCTTAATGCAGGGTCATGTTAAAATTTACTGACTCCGACAGGGGGGTCATGTAAAAAAAAAAAAAAAGTCCCGTGAATCCCTCCAGTGGCACTGATGATAAATAACGAACAGTCCCTAAGTTTTTTTTTTCTGAATATGTCTAAATCTTATTAGGGCCACGGGCAATCGCACCGGGCACTACTGTTATTGTGTGGATTTTTTCTTCCATAATATTGTTCTTCTGTTCGGCCATTTTCTTCCGCCTTTTTACGGTCTTCTTCTAGTCCTTCATACTTTGTGCTATTTCAACAATTCATATATCAAAACGTGCAGCTTTTTTTGAACTTTATCGGCATTACTTTTCTCTTTTTAACTATTTATACTTTTTAAAATATTTAACTTTTTCTGCAAATTAAACTCTAGACAAATAATTTTCTCCAGTTTTGTAGCCACACTTGTCTTCTGGCTAAAATTCTGGTCAAAAATGCAAAGAGACTTAGATAATAATTTAAACTAGAAAAAGCATTTCCAAGAATGGAAATGGTGTGACTGCTGACAGCAACTGAACGCTGTTGCAGAATTAGCAAATAGTGCAAGCTGTGATCACCATACAAATGTTTGACCAAGGTCAGAATCGAACCCACATCCTCATGGTCATTAGACTTCCACTCTGCCTCTAGGCCACAGTGCACACACAGTTGCAGAGACTGTTGTCTGTTAATGATCTGCACACTGTCAACATCAAGAAAGCTTGAGAGTCAAGCTTGAATGACTTAGAATGAAAATGTCTGTGAATTTCAGGCTGAGCACTAACCATATGGCCACAGAGAACCTGAGTTACAATGAGCTTTATACTATGAGGAATCAAAGACTGTCCAATGACAGCTGAATAATTGGAATCAAAAGTCAAGCAATGAAGTGAAAAGACTGAGGCAGGAATCGAACCCATGACCATATGATCACTAAACCTTTACTCTGCCACTCGGCTACAGAGAGCACACTGTTTTCAAAACTGTTGTCATTCATTGTAATGTGATGATGTGCTGCAAACTGGTACGAGTAATCAAGGAGATAACAAACACCTGTAACCAATTGAAGGCGGGGGAGGAGAGCAGAATTCAACATAACATAACAAGAGGTCTTCCCTTGGATTCGAACCAGTGACCTTAGGGTTGGCAAGCATCCACCCTAACCTCTACACTACAGTGTAGTTGTGAAGAAGAGAGGTTGAGACTTTGATGAATGTGAGATTTTTTGTGAAAAAGTTAAATATTTGAAAAAGTATAAATAGTTAAAAAGAGAAAAGTAATGCCGATAAAGTTCAAAAAAAGCTGCACGTTTTGATATATGAATTGTTGAAATAGCACAAAGTATGAAGGACTAGAAGAAGACCGTAAAAAGGCGGAAGAAAATGGCCAAACAGAAGAACAATAGTGTGACTGCTTCAGCAGTCACACTAACTAGAAAAAGCATTTCCAAGAATGGAAATGGTGTGACTGCTGATAGCAACTGAACGCTGTTGCAGAATTAGCAAATAGTGCAAGCAGTGATCACCATACAAATGTTTGACCAAGGTCGGAATCGAACCCACAACCTCATGGTCATTAGACTTCCACTCTGCCTCTAGGCCACGGTGCACACACAGTCGCAGAGACTGTTGTCTGTTAATGATCTGCACACTGTCAACATCAAGAAAGCTTGAGAGTCAAGCTTGAATGACTTAGAATGAAAATTTCTGTGAATTTCAGGCTGAGAGCAGCAGTTTCAACATGAAGCAAGTTATCAGAAGTCAACAGAGGACGACTGGGAAAATAATTCACTATAATTGTTGTTGAGGCAAGATTTGAACCAGCAACCTTCAGGTCTCCAGACCAGCAAGCTAACCACTAGGCTACAGACAGAGACAGTATGTGAGGGGTAAAGAAAACCTTTGATAAGAGGATCACTGGCTTCTGCTTAAAAAAAAGAAATCGAACCCATGACCTCATGATCAATAAACCTTTACTCTGCCATTTCGCCACAGAGAGCACAGACATAAGCATGTTGCCATTGTAATGTGATGATGTGCTGCAAACGGTGGCAGAAGCAATTAATGCGTCTCTTAACAAACACCTGTAACCAACTGGACTACAGACAGAGTTGTGGAGAACTCTCAGCATTGGGCTGAATGAGAGCAGAGAGCTCCCTGGCTGCATTTAAAAAATATTTTAAATTATTATCTATGTCTCTTTGCATTTTTGACCAGAATTTTAGCCAGAAGACAAGTGTGGCTACAAAACTGGAGAAAATAATTTGTCTAGAGTTTAATTTGCAGAAAAAGTTAAATATTTGAAAAAGTATAAATAGTTAAAAAGAGAAAAGTAATGCCGATAAAGTTGAAAAAAAGCTGCACGTTTTGATATATGAATTGTTGAAATAGCACAACACCTAACACACTAACCATATGGCCACAGAGAACCTGAGTTACAATGAGCTTTATACTATGAGGAATCAAGACTGTCCAATGACAGCTGAATAATTGGAATCAAAAGTCAAGCAATGATGTGAAATGACTGAGGCAGGAATCGAACCCATGACCATATGATCACTAAACCTTTACTCTGCCACTCGGCTACAGAGAGCACACTGCTTTCAAGACTGTTGTCATTCATTGTAATGTGATGATGTGCTGCAAACTGGTACGAGTAATCAAGGAGATAACAAACACCTGTAACCAATTGAAGGCGGGGGAGGAGAGCAGAATTCAACATAACATAACAAGAAGTCTTCCCTTGGATTCGAACCAGTGACCTTAGGGTTGGCAAGCAGTTACCCTAACCCCTACACTACAGTGGAGTTGTGAAAAAGAGAGGTTGAGACTTTGATGAATGTGAGATTTTTCAATGATGTTTAAAATAAAGAGTAATTAGTATAAATTAGCCACACCAAGTAAGTAGAGGACTTTTTTGTGACCTGTGACTATTTTTTGGTGAATTAAAATGAATTAAAAAGCACTTAACGGCAAGTTACAAAGTTGAGCTCCTTCTCCTGCTGATGTGAAAAAAATGCATTGAGCTGAATGGGAGCAGAGAGCTCCCTGGCTGCATTTAAAAAATATTTTAAATTATTATCTAAGTCTCTTTGCATTTTTGACCAGAATTTTAGCCAGAAGACAAGTGTGGCTACAAAACTGGAGAAAATAATTTGTCTAGAGTTTAATTTGTGGCCGTGCTGACAGTTTAGCCAGAAAAACTCTAGAATGTTTTTTTGCCTCTATCCACTCTGACACCACTCTGGCTCTGCTCGTTAGACGCAACACACACACATTATAAAGCTGAAAAAAATCAGAAAAAGTTAAATATTTGAAGAAGTATAAATAGTTAAAAAGAGAAAAGTAATGCCGATAAAGTTCAAAAAAAGCTGCACGTTTTGATATATGAATTGTTGAAATAGCACAAAGTATGAAGGACTAGAAGAAGACCGTAAAAAGGCGGAAGAAAATGGCCAAACAGAAGAACAATAGTGTGACTGCTTCAGCAGTCACACTAACTAGAAAAAGCATTTCCAAGAATGGAAATGGTGTGACTGCTGATAGCAACTGAACGCTGTTGCAGAATTAGCAAATAGTGCAAGCAGTGATCACCATACAAATGTTTGACCAAGGTCGGAATCGAACCCACCACCTCATGGTCATTAGACTTCCACTCTGCCTCTAAGCCACAGTGCATACACAGTTGCAGAGACTGTTGTCTGTTAATGATCTGCACACTGTCAACATCAAGAAAGCTTGAGAGTCAAGCTTGAATGACTTAGAATGAAAATTTCTGTGAATTTCAGGCTGAGAGCAGCAGTTTCAACATGAAGCAAGTTATCAGAAGTCAACAGAGGACAACTGGGAAAATAATTCACTATAATTGTTGTTGAGGCAAGATTTGAACCAGCAACCTTCAGGTCTCCGACCAGCAAGCTAACCACTAGGCTACAGACAGAGACAGTATGTGAGGGGTAAAGAAAACCTTTGATAAGAGGATCACTGGCTTCTGCTTAAAAAAAAAAGTAAGGAATCGAACCCATGACCTCATGATCAATAAACTCTACTCTACTCTACTTTACTCTGCCACTTCGCCACAGAGAGCACAGACATAAGCATGTTGCCATTGTAATGTGATGATGTGCTGCAAACGGTGGCAGAAGCAATTAATGCGTCTCTTAACGAACACCTGTAACCAATTGAGGGTGGGGGAGGGGAGCAGAATTCAACATCACATAACAAGATTGCTCAGCCTGGATTCGAACTAGTGACCTTGGGGTTGGCAAGCGGCCACCTTACCAACTGGACTACAGACAGACTGAGGCAGGAATCGAACCCATGACCATATGATCACTAAACCTTTACTCTGCCACTCGGCTACAGAGAGCACACTGCTTTCAAGACTGTTGTCATTCATCGTAATGTGATGATGTGCTGCAAACTGGTATGAGTAATCAAGGAGATAACAAACACCTGTAACCAATTGAAGGCGGGGGAGGAGAGCAGAATTCAACATAACATAACAAGAGTTCTTCCCTTGGATTCGAACCAGTGACCTTACGGTTGGCAAGCAGCCACCCTACCCCCTACACTACAGTGGAGTTGTGAAGAAGAGAGGTTGAGACTTTGATGAATGTGAGATTTTTTGTGAAAAAGTTAAATATTTGAAAAAGTATAAATAGTTAAAAAGAGAAAAGTAATGCCGATAAAGTTCAAAAAAAGCTGCACGTTTTGATATATGAATTGTTGAAATAGCACAAAGTATGAAGGACTAGAAGAAGACCGTAAAAAGGCGGAAGAAAATGGCCAAACAGAAGAACAATAGTGTGACTGCTGAAGCAGTCACACTAATTAAAAAGCACTTAACAGCAAGTTACAAAGTTGAGCTCCTTCTCCTGCTGATGTGAAAAAAATGCATTGGGCTGAATGAGAGCAGAGAGCTCCCTGGCTGCATTTAAAAAATATTTTAAATTATTATCTAAGTCTCTTTGCATTTTTGACCAGAATTTTAGCCAGAAGACAAGTGTGGCTACGAAACTGGAGAAAAGAATTTGTCTAGAGTTTAATTTGTGGCCGTGCTGACAGTTTAGCCAGAAAAACTCTAGAATGTTTTTTTGCCTCTATCCACTCTGACACCACTCTAGCTCTGCTCGTTAGACGCAATACACACACATTATAAAGCTGAAAAAAATCAGAAAAAGTTAAATATTTGAAAAAGTATAAATAGTTAAAAAGAGAAAAGTAATGCCGATAAAGTTCAAAAAAAGCTGCACGTTTTGATATATGAATTGTTGAAATAGCACAAAGTATGAAGGACTAGAAGAAGACCGTAAAAAGGCGGAAGAAAATGGCCAAACAGAAGAACAATAGTGTGACTGCTTCAGCAGTCACACTAAATATCTTTTAAATGCAGCCAGGGAGCTCTCTGCTCTCATTCAGCCCAATGCATTTTTTTCACAGCAGCAGGAGAAGGAGCTCAACTTTGTAACTTCTCCCCAACTCTGTCTGTAGTCCAGTTGGTAAGGTGGCCGCTTGCCAACCCCAAGGTCACTAGTTCGAATCCAGGCTGAGCAATCTTGTGATGTGATGTTGAATTCTGCTCCCCTCCCCCACCCTCAATTGGTTACATGTGTTCGTTAAGAGACGCATTAATTGCTTCTGCCACCGTTTGCAGCACATCATCATATTACAATGTCAACACCTTTATGTCTGTTCTCTCTGTGGCGAAGTGGCAGAGTAAAGGTTTACTGATCATGAGGTCATGGGTTCGATTCCTGCCTCATTCATGTTGTATTTTCTGCTAGAGACTTCATTCAAATTCTGATTTGTAGACAAACTTCTAATGGCTCATTTATGATGCTTTTTTAAAGACCCACTCCCGTGAAAATCGTGTTTTTTGAGCTTTTCACATGTTCCTGTGGCATTTTTCTTGTGTTAGAGCACATATCAGCAGAAAAGGAAGTGCAAAATTGCATTTCTGAGTTTTTCTGCCTTCAAACTGCTGTGAACCAATGGCAGACTCAAACTGGCAGTTTCAGGGAGACTGGAGCTGACGTGTCACAGCTCCAGGGGAGGGCACTAGTGCTACAAGCTGCCGCCCCGTTCTTCATCTGGCTCTGAGGTGAAAGGCTTGGGAGCTCGGTGTAGCTGTCAAGGTATAATAGGTATAGCTCACCTGGTAGAGCAGCTTGCACTGTGAGCAAGGACTATGCTCCAGTCTGGGATCGAATTCCAGTGTAGAGTTTTACACTAAATGCGCTGAATCTGTAATACAATGTCCAGCTGTCAGCAACCGGGGGGTGGGGTGCGAGGAGGTGGCTGGGCGGGTGCAAAACAGCGCAGTCTCCGCCCACCCCCCAGAGGTGAATTGCTAATGTGCATGGCTAATGAGCTGGTTTTAAAATGGCCGAAAAGGGTCGCGGGAGTGGGACTTTAAGCATCGGAAGTGTTGGAATGGCCTAGTGGATAAGGTTCCTGCCATCCAATCGCAAGGTCACAGATTAAAATCCCACCTGAGCAGTCTTGTTAGTGTGTCAGCCACTTTGACCTTTTTACCAATACCACTTGGTCTGGTCACATGATCAAACTTGATAATGCATATGCGCCCCCACCTATTCTCTTTACCTCTTTCAATCTTGGTTTGTGTTAACATGTTTCTTGTTTATACCACTGCACTAAGATTGATTTGCACTGGAACTACAGCTTCGGGCTCGTTAACTTCAGAGTGAGACAGAGTGCAGTTCATCAACAGACAACAGTCTCTGCAACTGTGTGTACACTGTGGCCTAGAGGCAGAGTGAAAGTCTGCTGACCATGAGGTTGTGGGTTCGATACCTACCTTGGTCAACCATTTGAATGGTGATCACTGCTTGCACTATTTGCTAATTCTGCAACAGCGTTCAGCTGCTTTCAGCATTCACACGCATTTCCATCAGGAAATGCTACTTTATCTAGTTATTTTTCCACTTCCTGCCGACTTTCAATTCGCTACTAGTAGTTGCAGGACATATTATATATCAAAACGTGCGGCTTGATCGGGATCGGTGGGCTATTACTTTTCTCAACAGTTTACGAATTTTTCGCGACGTAAGTCGCGAAAAACTGCGCAGAATTTTTGCATGTAAGTCAATGGGACGGGCGGAAAAAAAAGACCAATCATTGGAGTTTAACAAACGTCTACTGCTCAGGCATACTTTCACCTAGAGACTCCATTTAAACTTTAAACAGTAGACACAAGTCTTGTGTATTGTCGTATTACTCCACGTTTTGATAGGTCATATAGTTTTTGATCAATCCATGATCAATGACCATGATCATTTTTGGAGAAATTATGAGATTATAATGGGTGTGTATTGCACGGAATGTTCGTGTCAGAGTGCGTGACGTCATCGGTTAGAGTGGGAGAGATGCCAGAAAAACTCCAGAATTTTTCTCTATCCAAACTCCAAACAGCCACAATTTACACTCTAGACACATAATTTCGGCCAAGGTTGTAGATGAGCTCATCCTTGATCTCTTAATCTGCTCAAAATATCAGAGAGACTTACAGAATTTAAACTCTGAGCCTCTAAGTGCGGCCACGTCTGTCTCTGCTCCTCATTGAGTCCAATACAAATATTTTCTGAGAGAAGCAGAACGGCCTGATGTTTTAAAACTGCCAGCGTCGCCAAAATATTTACTGTAGAAACACCAAATCGTACCGAAATTTTCAGTAAGTCCTTAGAGCAACGTTAATCTGTGTTTTGTTCTGATAGGAGTTACCGTTTTGTCATGCTAAGCCTAAATGTGAGGCCGGTGCAGAGGCAGAAAATGGCTCTTTTTCTCCACGTTTCTGTCTGTCTCAGCCTGCGGGGGCCCCTATCGCCGTGGTAACCTCTTTGATCCTCAGGCCAGAGCTCGTTAACTTCATAAACAATCCACCTGGCGCTCGTTTAAATGTTTATAAACACAGACACAGCTAAATCAGACTGACACAGGATGCAGCTACTAACTAACTATGTGTCAAGTCAGTCACACACACACACACACACACACCATGTGATTACAGTCTCACACACACACACACACACACACACCATGTGATTACAGTCTCACACACACACACACACACACACACACACACACACACACACACACACACACACACACACACACCATGTGATTACAGACACACACACACACACACACCATGTGATTACAGACACACACACACACACACACACACACACCATGTGATTACAGTCACACACACACACACCATGTGATTACAGTCACACACACACCATGTGATTACAGTCACACACACACACACACACGCACACACGCACACACACACACACACACACACACACACACAGGTAACCTAATGTGGTTACAGCTCCTCCATATCAGTGCTTATAGAAAGATGATCATGTGTCTGTCTGATCAGCTCTGTCTTGACCTTAAGATCGTGGGTTTGATTCCCATGTTGACAGAGATGGCACAACCCGCAGTAGCTCCCGTGGCCCATTCAAAATTTCCCGAGAGGAAATTTTCTAGTTTAATTTGTTGTAGCCTATATTCCACAAGAGCACTGATTACCCCCTCCCTTGTGCCCACCTGTGTGTCTTGACCGAAGAACACGAGACTGTCAACGTCCAAGTTAATATAAAGTTAATGTGAATAACCGATTCACTTTGCTAACACGGTTAGGTCCGTGTTAGCCATGCTATCCGTAGCTTGTTTCAGACATTTACTGGGATAAATACGGTTTAACATCTGACCACAGTTTCATGTTAGCAGAACTGGGTGATGATGTGTTGAAGGGATAGTTCAACATTTTGGTAAATTCTCCTATTGCCGTATTCCCTATAGTCATAGCAGTAGGTTCATCACTTTTAATTATTGGTGCATGTTGTTTTGAGATCGGCGGGGCAGAGACGTGAGCTGCTCAGTGAATACAATGGAGGTGGACAAGTTGTGACCTGCACATTCACCACGCTTTGAAATAATCATGTATAATTATGTAACATTACGACACATGAAGCAAATACTTGGGACTACTTGAGCTTTTGAAATCACTCCGCCCAGCAGCCAAAACAACTCTGTCTCGTACCCGCTGTCACCTGCTACAGTCAGACGTGCCAAATAAAAAACATGGTCTTCAACATGAGTTCATGTTTATTTTGTATTTTATTGTGTCAGATTGAAACCATACAACTATGAAGTGTAGTAGAACAGGAATGTGCACGGCCAATCAAATACCAAACAATCCATGAACCAATCAATGGTTACTAATAAACGAAAATGAAGTCATGGGTGTTAATTGGCTCCAGTTTCCAAGAAACAGCAGTTAGGTAATAATTATAGAAATATATAATAAAAAACAATCAGTCTCAAAGTCTAGATAAATTTAAATCTACAAACGTGAACTTAGTGTCATGTTAACAGAAAAAATCATTAGCTGGTAGGATTAATAGCTGATGGTTTTTGTGCTGCTCTACATCAGCAGGAAATGCACATTACATATAAAACTGATTCAAATTGTTTTATTTGATTCAGTGAAACCACAAAGAAAAATAAATCACATGTAAGTCATTATATTCAGCGTCTCTACAACATTATGTTTGTTTCCAGTTGTGTTTATTGTTGTGTCTGTTTACCTGTGACCAGCTCACAAACAGCCTGTAAAGTTGAACATGAACAGTGAATTTGTTTAAAATGTGTTTTTCTCCTCAGTGACGCTGGCGGCTCAGAGACTTTTAGCTTGGTGATATTAGGCCTCGTCCTTCATCAGCAGCTGAATAAAAGTCACCGTGGTTTTTGTCCTGTAATAATCGACGCTTCCATCTTTAAAGGAAGAGGAAGAAGTTTACAAGAATCATTGAGAAGAGTTTAAAAAATCAACTGATTTAATCCATGAATGTGAAAACGTAAGTGAGAGACAGAGACAGACATGTAGAGACTGAACTGTCTGTTCAACAGTGAGAAGGTTTCTGTGACAGGAGGAGACTCTGATTCACTCAACACAGAGACACTGAGGAACCAGGACTGGACCAGAGTCCAAACCCAGGATACAGAGGTTGAGTGAAGGTGGTGTTGAAGGTGTAGAGGTGGATCAGTGAGTCAGAGGAGACTCTGTAGAAGGACAGAGAGCCAGCAGGACAGTCCACATACACTGCTACTCTGTTAGAGACAGAGGAGGAGGAGGAGGAGGAGGAGGAGGAGGAGGAGGAGGAGGAGGAGGAGGTGATGTCTGTCCGTTTGCCATTGTGCCTGACGTAGTAACCATCATCAGAGCAGTCCAGACGCCAGGACTGATCGTTCCCTCCAAACAAACAGTTTCCACTGACTCCTTTCCTGTTGATTCCTCTGTAACTCACTGATATATGAACCCATCCTCTCCACTCGACCTCCCAGTAGCAGCGACCAGTCAGACCAGTTGAACACAGCAGCTGAAACCAGTGGTCAAATCTGTCTGGATGATCAGGATATGACTGACGCTCCTCCACACGTGTCGCCTTCCTGTTGTTGTCAGACAGTTTGATGTTTGTGTTCACTGTGTTTGTGTCGATTGTGAGTCGACAGGAATCTGATGGAGAGAACAAGACACAGCTGCAGTTATTGATCATGTGATCAGTTATTGACAGTTTGATGAAGACTCATGACGTCAGTGATGTGACAGTGTGAAGATGGTTGAATGTGCTGCTCAAAGTAAAAACACACTTACACTTCCTCGGACCGAATTGGGCTCCAGCAGGCTCCACCCTGAAAGGAGGAGGGGGGTCAGAGCAGCACGTTCTCTGTCAGCATGCACACATGGACATTACATGGCTCTCACACACACACTGTTTTATCACTGTGTTCACATGGAGGCTGGTATGTATGGATGAACACTGAGCACAGAGAAGAAGGAGCTGGAGTCTTTATCTAGTGATGATACAGAGCAGGAGGAGACGAGGAGGAAACACTTCATCATGTGTTTTCTCCATGTGATGTCACTTCAGTGTCAGACACACACTTTCACTCTCTGACTCTCAAGCTGCACAAACACACGTCACAGCAAAGAAGATGAAGACACAACAGGTGGAGCTCACCAGCCCAGATATCCCACAATATACCAAGAAAGGCACAGGAGAAGACACGTTTGTTAAAGCTCAGTGAAACAGTGAGTTTAGTGAGAAACACTGAGTGTGAACACAACTTGTGTTTGTTTGAAGAAAACTCCCCAGGAAGCTGAAGAATGAGGCTGTGAGCAGGTTTCCACAGGAGCCACAGCCAAGGGCGTCAGTTTACTTTGAAAAGTATCTCGTACCACCGCACCTGACACCGTCTCCCAGATCGTCATAGACTACCATTCTCAACCAGACTCTGGTCTCCTGGTGGACCAGGTCTGGCTCCAAGTTTGAGCAAATAAATGAGCAAAGACCTGACCAGGTCCGTCCAGTGTTGAAGCCTGGACCCTGGACCCGATGCGGCTGGACTCACGGGCATTTTTAATTTATTTTTTATTTTCTACCGGACCGCGGCAAAAAAAAGAAAAAAAGAAGAAGCCCGTAGTTGTGTTCATATAGACGTGACAGGTGGGGCCAGACAAGCTGGTGATCAGCTGTTGTCATTGAATTGTTAGAGTACACTACAGTAGGTCATTTCAATTTGCGCATCTGTGTTTTTTCCTTTTTTATTTTTTTTAATAACTTTTATGCGCATCGAGAGTGAGTGAGTGAGAAACAGAGAAACAGTGGGTGCACACCAGATGATTGCCAACCGGCAAAAACTGAAACGAGACGGTTATAGAGAGGAAAAACACAGAATATACAATATATGTCCAAAAGACTTTGTCCCGTCGTCACGACGTGAGTGAGGAAGGATCCGATGGTTGCTCAGGTTTAGTGATGAGGAACTGTCACTGTCAGCAGCTGCTCCAAACAGACACGTTACAAACTTTATTTTGAAGGGACAAATTAGGTGTTGATTTCGTTAACAGTGACTTTGCACCCAAACAGGGGCGGGGTTAGGGGATGGCTACTTGGGCTCAAGCCCCGGATGTTTTTGCCAAAGCCCTGAATGTTTTACAGTAGGGGCAAAAAAAACAAAAAAACAACCTCAACGCGGTTTATGTCAGTGTCCCTCCGCTGACCGCACCAGTCTGAAGTGTTAGGCTAGTGACAAACTGTCAAAAAGGGCTTTAGTTTGTTGATTTCGTTAACAGTGACTTTGCACCCAAACAGGGGCGGGGTTAGGGGATGGCTACTTGGGCTCAAGCCCCGAATGTTTTACAGTAGGGGTAAAAAAAATCTCAACGCGGTTTATGTCAGTCTCCCTCCGCTGACCGCATCAGTCTGAAGTTTAGCCTCATGGACGTCGGAACTGTTTATTGAGAGGGGGGATTTTTATTGGGAGGGTCGGGGGAGAGACGCACACTTAGCAGTGATTATGTGATTTGAAGTTACTTTATAATAGCATACCGCATTATTACATCAAATAATGGCCGGTATTCAATCATTACACAAACAAAAAAAGGCCGGCCCTAAATACAAGCCGGGTCAAAAAAACAAACAAACAAACAAAAAAAACTCATGTGTGGACTGTCTGTGAAGGCTGACGGGAGTGAAGCTGGCCTCGTCCTCTGCTTCAGAGAGGGACAGCTTTCCACTGTCGGACCTGGCCTCTGCTCTGTGTCCGGAGCCCGCTCGGGACCGAGAATGGATGTATTATAATAGATTCATGGACCAAAGACGGACCGCAGTGCATGCTGTAAAAATGTGACTTGAATGGGATTGAAGCGATACAGCGGAGACAGAGACCCAGGTCCGACAGCGCAGCTAGGAGAAAAGCATGTGAAGAAGATGAAGATGAGCTAATGAACAATGAGCTTGGTCGCTATGTGTAAAAATAAAAGGAGGGATTTAGAAATAAAGGCTTCCCTCAGATAAAAGCCTGCCTCCCATAGGCCGTCGGCCGTAGCCTACGTCACACTGAGCTGTCAGATGCAGCCTGACTCCACTATGCCAGGTGCCGGGCTGCTGTATGGAGCCAGGCAGGCTGCATATCACATAGATCTATGCATTATATGAGATACACTACTCACAAAAAGTTAGGGATGTTTGACTTTTGGGTTAAATTTCAGAATGCACCTAAAATGCACTATAACCTTTACAGGTGAACTTAATTTAACCTTCTCTAAACTTTTGAATGCACATGTCCAGTTGTTCAATGTTTCAGTCCTTATTGAATAACATGCTGTTCTCTAACAAGGTGATTAACTACAGTACAAAAATCACAAGCACCATCTGATTTAGTGGTTCAGTTGTAATGTTCTGGTTCAATGACAATTTGTATCTTCTTCTCTCTCCCTCTCCTCTCCACCATGTTCACATGTTGACATCATGAGACCAAGAAAACACAAAGTTATTGAGACATTGAGATTTTTGTTGGGCTATAACCACCACTGTTGTTAGCTTTTGTTTGAGATAAAGAAATTACCATTGCATCCTTCTACTTAAAAGGCCTCATGATAGAATATCACTGTAGCATGAACTTTTTTATAGGGATATTCTTATCAAATATCCCTAACTTTTTGTGAGTTGTGTAAATGTAAGTCAGACAAATTGAGTTTAAATTCAGATTCTTTCCTTTTTTTAAAAAAGCGTAATGCTGTGGGTAGGGAGGCTGATGTCAATCAGGATTACATGCACTCATTTTTATTTGAGTAGCTTATGATCATGTTTTATATCTTATTTTTTTTTATGATGTAACACCTGTTTGTGGACCCTTCAGGAGAATGCTTTTGTCTACCTAAAGTTGATATGTTGAAATTTCCAGTAGGCCTATCACAGTCAAAGACAAAAAAAAAAAAGGCAGATCTTTGTCTTTCCTTCCTCGGCCTCGGATCTCCCATGAACCTAGATCCGCCCCTCCACCCAAACATATTAAGCATATATCGGATGCTGTCTCATCCGGTAGGCTACAATCCGCTGCCGCTTCAGTTCGGCGTCTGTTCTATTTTTCGCCGTATGTCTAGCTGGATAGAACAGCTCGTAACAGACAGGAAGTCGGGCACAGAAAAGGCGAGAGAATCCAGTCAATTTTTAAAATAAAATGATGATTACCGGTAAGTTGTTGCTTGTCCATCTATAAATATTTGTCAGTTGCGTCTGCACACGAGACACACACACACATCTATACGTACAAAGCTAGAGACAGACCTGTGTGTGTCGAAAACCGAGTACAGACGAGTGGAGTCGATGTTTTACCGGCGCGGAGACAGCATGAAGCATGCTCCCTTTGCTACCTGCCTCCTTGTGGTGGGGACAAAATTGTTCTTCACAAAAAGTGGTCGGGACATGTCCCCAGCGTCCCCGGCGTAAAAGACGCCTATGGCCACAGCAGCAGTGAGTGGATGAAGGAGCTCTAATAGAAACCATCTGATCACAGTGACAGGACGGATCAGGGTCTCAGGATCAATGACTCTGTTCTTCTCTGCTCTTCACACAGATCAGCTGCAACACACTGACTCACTGAGATCAGTCACATCATGTGGAAAAAAGCAGCCGTCCTCAGGACCAGTCCTGAGCTCCATCAAACCTGTCCACACATTTTTACTGGACTTGAAGTCAGAGTCCAGAGGAAGCAGAGAAACTGTAGAGCAGAGAGAACCAGGCTCAGCTCAGAGCACATGGACTCAGACAGGAAGTGAAGCTCCAGCTGCTGGAGACTTTCATTAAGGAGCCACTTTGTGGCTTCATCTGATCTGGAGTCAGACGTGTTTGAGCAGCACACACACAGTCTGAAAACAGCTGTTTGATCACACACACATTCAGCCACAAACACTGATTATTACACTGTTCACTACACTCACTCTCTTCTGATTGACAGCTCAGACTTCTCTCTGAAGCCACGCCTTCACCTTTACGCATACGTGGGTGAAGACTCTGATCGCGCACGCGAGAGAGTGAGAGAGAGATGGCAGCTTGATTGGGCATAGGCAGAACCAGACATGAAGGCATCTGATTGGTTTTTCCTTTTCGGAGCGAAAAAGCAAGATCTCTTCTCCTGAATATGACACAGTGAATCATGATGAGACACTGAAGTCATGAGGAGAAACTCCTGATCCCAGTAGTTCATCACTGTGACTGATGGAAGCTGCACAGCTCATGTTGGAAACACTCAAAGATTTTGGCTTCAGTATAAACTGTGTTGGGACGAGTCAGACTGTGACAGAGGATGTCAGTGGAGTGGGCGGAGCTTCACTGTGGCCTACACCACCTCTGTATATGGTCTCAGTGATCAGATCTGATGTTGTCAACTGTGAACTGGGCCATAGAAAATGTTCCTGCTCCTCCTTCTCTGTCAGACAGTGTGTGTGGCTGCAGCAGCCTCTCCATACCTGAGAGAGTCCAGTCTCCAGTCTGGATCCTCCAGTCCAGCAGACAGCAGCTTCACTCCTGAGGCTCCTGGATGGTTGGAGCTCAGGTCCAGCTCTCTCAGATGGGAGGGGTTGGAGCTCAGAGCTGAGGCCAGAGAAGCAAAGCCTTCCTCTGTGACCAGACATCCTGACAGACTGAACACACACAACAACACACAGGAAACCACTGTCAACACCTGGAGGTGTGTTCAAGTATCATCAGATAAACAGCTGGATGTATCCTCACCTGAGAGTCTCCAGTCTACAGTGTGGACTCTCCAGTCCACCAGACAGCAGCTTCACTCCTGAGTCCTTCAGTTCGTTGTTACTCAGGTCCAGGTCTCTCAGACTAGAGGACTGGGAGCTGAGGACTGAGGACAGAGCTTCACAGCTTCTCTCTGAGAGGTTACAGTCACCCAGTCTGAAGAGATGATCATGAGGAATTAAAGAAGAAAGGGATTTATTTTCTGTCCTGTTGAAAAGACAGAAGTGTTTTTATACAATGATGAATAAATCCAACTATCTCTACACTTACAGAGCTTTGTTAGAGGCTTTGACCACTGGCAGCAGCCTCAGAAGAGCCTTCTCTGAAGCAGAGTATTTCTTCAGGTCAAACTCATCCAGATCTTCTTCTGATGACAGTAAGATGAAGACCAGAGCCGACCATTGACCAGGAGACAGTTTATCTGTGGAGAGACGTCCTGATCTCAGGGACTGTTGGATCTCCTCCACTAGAGAACGATCATTCAGTTCATTCAGACAGTGGAACAGGTTGATGCTTTTCTCTGCAGAGGGAGTCTCTTCAATCTTCTTCTTGATGTACTGGACTGTTTTCTGATTGGACCGTGAGTCACTTCCTGTCTGAGTCATCAGACCTCGTAGGAGAGTCTGATTGGTCTTCAGTGAAAGACCCAGGAGGAAGCGGAGGAACAAGTCCAGGTGTCCATTTGGACTCTGTAAGGCCTCGTCCACAGCGCTCTGGTAGAAAGGTGTAGATGTGTCTCTAATCGACCACCGAGATGTTGTTTGTTGCTGTGATATCAGGTTGAGTCCAGAGTTGATGAAGGTCAGATGGACATGAAGAGCAGCCAGAAACTCCTGAACACTCAGATGGACGAAGCAGAACACCTTGTCCTGGTACAGGCCTCTCTCCTCTTTAAAGATCTGTGTGAACACTCCTGAGTACACTGAGGCTGCTCTGATATCGATGCCACACTCTGTCAGGTCTGATTCATAGAAGATCAGATTTCCTTTCTGCAGCTCCTCAAAAGCCAGTTTTCCCAGAGACTCAATCATCTTCCTGCTCTCTGGACTCCAGTGTGGATCTGTCTCAGCTCCTCCATCATACTTGACCTTCTTCAGTTTTAGATAAACTACCAGGAAGTGGATGTACATCTCAGTCAGGGTCTTGGGCAGCTCTCCTCCCTCTCTGGTCTTCAACAGCTCCTCCAGAACTGTAGCAGTGATCCAGCAGAAGACTGGGATGTGGCACATGATGTGGAGGCTTCGTGATGTCTTGATGTGGGAGATGATCTCTCTGGCCTGCTCCTCATCTCTGAACCTCTTCCTGAAGTACTCCTCCTTCTGTGGGTCAGTGAACCCTCTGACCTCTGTCACCATGTCAACACACTCAGGAGGGATCTGATTGGCTGCTGCAGGCCGTGTGGTTATCCAGAGGCGAGCAGAGGGAAGCAGTTTCCCCGTGATGAGGTTGGTCAGCAGCACGTCCACTGAGGTGGACTCTGTCACATCAGTCAGGATCTCAGTGTTGTGGAAGTCCAGAGGAAGTCGACACTCGTCCAGACCGTCAAAGATGAAGACGACCTGGAACTGATCAAAGCTGCAGATTCCTGCTTCTTTGGTTTCAGAGAAGAAGTGATGAACAAGTTCCACCAAGCTGAACTTTTTCTCTTTCAGCACATTCAGCTCTCTGAAGGTGAAGGGAAATGTGAAGTGTATGTCCTGGTTGGTTTTGTCTTCAGCCCAGTCCAGAGTGAACTTCTGTGTTAAGACTGTTTTCCCAATGCCAGCCACTCCCTTTGTCATCATTGTTCTGATTGGTCGGTCTCTTCCAGGTGGGGCTTTAAAGATGTCTTTTTGTCTGATGGTTGTTTCTGGTCTGTCTGGTTTCCTTGAAGCTGTTTCAATCTGTCTGACCTCATGTTCAGCATTGACCTCTCCAGCCCCTCCCTCTGTGATGTAGAGCTCTGTGTAGATCTGGTTCAGAAGGGTTTGGTTTCCTGCTTTAGAGATCCCCTCAAACACACACTGGAACTTCTTCTTCAGGGCAGATTTGAGTTTACGTCGAAAAACTGGAGCAAAATGTTCTGAATGAAAACACAAGATATCAGACCAATAAGAAAATATAACATGATTATTCCTCTAAATAACGACTTTATGAACATGTTTCCCTCCATGTGTTGATATCAGTGAACGTCATTTGTCCATCATGTTGAATCTTTACAGAAATCCCCTTACTGCTCTGCAGACGCTCAGCCAGCTCCTCCTGCTTCCTGCTCCTCAGGAGCTTCACTGTGATCTTCTCTAACGCCTCTCTGATGCTCCTCTGCTCTTTATCCTCACCGTTCACCACCTCCTCATCCTCCCTCTGACTCCCTGAGCATTCTGGGTAATCTGGACTCAGAAACTTGTGGATCTTCTTCAGCTCGTTCTTCACAAAAGTGACCATGTTCTCCTCCAGCAGCTGGAACAGAAACTCTATGAGTGACAGCATCAAACTAAAACCTGACAGACTGACAATCCACTGGTGTCAAAGTGCAGCATGGAGATGATGGTGAACACAACAGATGTAACAGCAGCTGTTGGACATGTACCCACCATAAACATGGAGTCCAGGTGTGTTTGATGCTGCTGGGCAGACTGACCACTGGGAACCTCTGAGCTCTCCTGGTCCACTCTGTGGAGGAATCAGTGTCAAGTGAACATCAGGACAGAGAGATAATACAAAATGGACTTTATATGTCCCCTGAGGACGTTCACAACAGAGACACTTTGATTTCAGACCTGGTCCAACAACACGTCGTACAAACTGGTTCATTTCTACAATAACCTCAATCTGACTGTCAGTTGCGGCCAGGTGGCAACCCTCCGTGACGTCACCCATTGGTTTGTGAAGGGCCGTTTGTGAAGCCCGGAGATTGGCTTTCAGGGCGCCGCCATTTTTGATTTTTGGAGCCAGAAGAAACCATATTTGGACGAGGGGGCGGAGCTAAGGAGGTCGAGGGGCGGGTCGGACCCGTGTCTGCGAGGCTGCTAGTTTACCCAGCAACACCGGCTAACTGCTGAGCGGCTACGCTGCTAACACCGTTTGCATCTACAACTCGAGGTAAACTTAATATTTAATGGTGAAAGTAATCTCAGAAGCTTATTAAATACATATCCATGTTTGAACTAGCCTACATAAGATCCCATGAGGAGTAATGTGACACGTTATTGTAGCCGATGTTAGCATTAATAAGCTAATGTAAAGCTGTCAAACGTATTTTGATATTGTTTTAAATTGTTTTACAGAACCCAGAGACTAGTTTCTGTCTCAAACTGTAAAGCTGCCTGCAACACATTAAACTGTCATGGACTGAGACTGGTGGGTGACCGCTCCTTGGACTTGATGTACCTCACCTGCATCACCGATGATCGGCTGCTGGAGCTCCGACCTGTCGACCACGTTACAGCATTCACCCAGCTATTAGCTATTTATTTTACATTCCTATTATATATATGCACGTCTTTTTTGCAGGTTACCAACATGTAGATGTACTGGAAATTCAGCTAATACAATACAAGCTTGTCTTTTGACAGTATGGCTCACCTTTACATCATCCACAGCTTATAAAACGTTTTCAGTGCTGTAAAATGCTAAAATTAGTGCATCTTAAACCTGAAATTAATTAATTTACTAAGAATTGCTTCACTGATTTTTAATGGGCCAGATCTGTACAGTAACATGAATGCCAAGACACACTGCTGTAATCAATACATTCAGGAAAAACTTACAGGACTATTTCTATGTATGCTTTCATTACACACAAGAAAAACACAAATGTTTAATGTTACCCTCCTTGAAATAATAAAGAGATGAATATCAGAGCTTGTGCTTTCCTGATGTTTCTTGTCAACTAATCTATGATACTGAAAACAATAATTCACGAAAGTGTCACATTATATTGGCCACGAGGTTATGTTAAATATGTAAAAGAAATACTAAAGTTTAATCACAGTAACTTTCTTTATTATTACATTTTCAATGATAATCATCGACTGAATAAAACATTTGTATTAACTGGACTATGAAAATAGCTGCTTCAAAATCTTCACTGTCAATTTTAGGTTCACCCTAAAAAGTGTGAGGTCAAATGTGGACATAGAATAATAAAACAGTTGGTCTGTTCTCTCATCAGAGGTTTTCTGGTTTCATCATCATCACAGCTCCACAACTTCACATGATGTCCTCCTTCTGTTGGCACCGGTCACTCAGTTCTCAGTGGCTCCTTAGAATCACAGTAAAACACAAGAACTTAGATTAAAACATTGTTGAGAGGTGCAGGACTGTCTGCTTCAGTTTTTTGTGTGTGATTTTACAGCAGTAAATGACAAATCCCCACCTGTAGTTATCAGTAACGTTACAGTATGATAACGTTACGAGCAAGATAACAAATTGATGGATAAACCTGGGGGGGTTGCAGCTTGTAGACCGATCCTACCGATCACTGTTCTGCTAAACATGACGCCGTGGTCGTTAAATATTAAACCGGATTTATCCCGGTCCGGTAAAAGTCGGAGACGAGCTAACGGTTAGCATGGCTAACACGGGAGCTAACACGGAGCTAACGGCGAGCTAACGTTAGCCGTGTAGCAAAGTGAATCGGTTATTCACATTAACTATAAATTAACTTGTCTTGGACGGTGACAGTCTCATGTTCTCCGGTCAGAACACACTGGAGAACACACGGGAAAGTAATCAGTGGTCTTCTGGAATATACAACAAATTAGATATAATTTTTACACATTCAGAAAAAGAAAAAAATAACTTACTCACCAAATCGTGATATCAGCTTCCTCCGGTCTGTTAGCACCGTCGGACGAATCATAAACGAAAAACTGGGTGAAATGAATTAACTGCCAACACTGTACCCGTGCTATCTATCATCCACACATATCGACAAAATATCAGAAATTAAATTAAAACTGACTAAACACAATACACAAACGACGGGAGGTCCCCTCCGGTGTTAATCCTCGGTGTCTGATCCACTGTGTCTGACCTGTGACGTCTCAGTCATCAGGCTGTCAATCATATTCCGTGCTGGAAGGTGATTGGTCAGTTATACCAACCTTTAAGGATTAATATCTAAATAATTATATAATTTTTTTCAGATGGACCACCAGGTCATATTTAAGGATGAGGAACTTTAGCTTTTTAGACCGTTATCAGTTGTGAAAAAAAATTATTGATCGAGTATTTCATGATTGAAAATGAATGGGAGTGGATTGGAACCAGGGCTTCTTGGAAACACCCCTAGCGGATCTCGGGGGGATTGCAAGTAAAGTTACTTCCGCGTTGGCTTCACTTTTCAGACCGGAAGTCTACGTCCATTTTTTTTTACAGTCTATGGTTGCGGCTTACATCTGATCAGCTGATCCATGTCCTCCTTTAAAGTCAATTAATTCGTCCTTTGACACGTTGCTCTTTAAAGACAGACAGCTGGGTTCAGGAGAGTCTGGTCTCTGCTGCTGGATCCTGAAACAACAACACAACTGATAAATGTGCATGTTGGAGAAAAACTGATGAAAAATATCTTCAATCGTTTAATAAACACAACTACCAACTTTTAGAGAGAAAAGTCTGACAGTTTTAATTCTGACCTTTGACCTCTGGTCTGGCCCTGATGTCCCCCACACAGAGTGGTTTTAGAGGGAGGGGCTCCCTCCTCTCTGTCCTCACACTGATCCATGCTGCTGAGGTCACATCCACATCAGCTCACACACACTTTGTAGCTTCACCTGCAGAGGAAACACACATCATTCACGTGCACAGCAGCTCACATGTCCATCATGTCTCCAGCTGCTCCTCCACTGATTGGCTCTTCTTCTCTGCTTCATATCAGTGTCAGCTGAATGCAGTCACACAGCAGTGAGGAAGAGGAAGCTGCCATCAGCTGCTGTACTTCTACTATCAGTCCACTAGATGGCGTCATGAAGCTGCAGTGAAGTGAAGAGCAGCCCAGCAACATGATCCATGGACGACTGTTTCCATCCACTGACACACACAAGGACTGAGATCCACTGAGTTGATGTGACACAGTCTCTGTGTGGACAGCGTCCCTGTAGAAAACCACTGGATCAAACAAGCTACAGCTGATTGTTACACACACAACAACTGGGCCTCAACTCAGCTGCAGTACAAGCAGGAAGTAGCACAACAAGGAAATACGTACGTACGTAAGTACCTGTGGACTGTACTGATGATAGGCAGTAACAGTACTGATCAATAGACTGTAGTAGCTGTTGAAGCAGGAGCCTCTGTGGTGTTCACTGTCTTTCTGAACATCATATTAAAAACCCTGTGAGCCGCTCAGTCCGCCACACTGAGTCCACATCAGTCCTGTAGTGTAAATCTAATGACAGACCACTCACCACAGACAAAGTCACAGCTGTTCTCCAGCGGCTGTCCGGACGAGCTCAGGCCGCGATCAGTGTCTCAGACAGCGGGAGAGCAGCGGCTCATCTCCGCCTCCTCCACAGGCTGATTCAGGCGGTGAAGCTGCCTCCAGCTGCACACAAATAACCACTCTCTTCACGTAACTGCCACAGGAGACAATAAACTGCGACACAACTGTTGGTGTTAAACTATGAACTGTGACTCACCTGTTGGATATGATACTGTAATCTTATCTGGATAAATGAATCTGCTCCGCTGCACTTTGCTCCATGAAATAAAATCCCTAGTGTACAAAGAACGTTTATCACTCACACATAATATTACAGACCAAAGTTACATGAGGGAAGTTCAATCAGGACAGACTATTAAGAATGGAATAGACGGGATGTGAAGCAGAAAGACAATTATTGTGAACAAATAATATTTTGGCGCTTAGGCCACACACAGGGAGCAGATCAGCTTAGAAGACAGATTGATGAATGTGAAGCTTCTATCTGAAGAGGACTTCCCCCGGGCCCAGACACTGGTGGTGGTAGGGATGATGCCTGCTGAGTTTTTTTGCAGGCTGGTTGACAGCTGAATGAGAGTAGAGAGAGAGAGCACTTTTAAACATGACAGATGAAAGTTGATTGGAAGAGGAGAGAAGGTGGCGGATTGTGATTGGATGAGGACAGGTGCTGAGGGGTGGATTTAAGAGGGAAGCGGGAGAGATGAAATAGACTCAGTGAGCATGCTTGGAGAGATAGTCTTTCTGACCGAACTTTTGCTAAGCTTCATTAAGCTACAGTGAAATGACATGTACCCAGGTGAACTAAACAATGTACTATGGAAATTATAAAGCAATAAACAATTAATGAGTAATAAGAAAGGCACCAGCTTCATCAACTGCTCCACCACCACAAGGCCAAAGTCCATCTGCTGATAAGATTCCTGATAACTTATAGTAGGTGTAATAAGTGCAGCTCAGGAACAAAGATGACTCAGATGTGATTGTTTTCCTGCTTTTATTCACTACAGAGGTGGTGAAAACACATGAAAATAATTCATACAGTCTCCTGGTCTACCTCTATAACAATGCAGCACATCACTGTTGCATTGGTCAATAGCAGGGCTGTGGTGGCTGCACTGTCCCAATCACTGCTGTTTGGCCTTGGAGAGAGCTTCACCTCAGCCCTGACTGGTTTACCTTTGCCTCGTGTGAATGATGTTTTTTTTAGCACATTTTAACTTTTTGATATAAGTGATTGTTGTAATTTGAACCTCTGTCTCTGCCTAAACCCTAAACTGTATGTCAGACCCGAGTGCTTTCCTTTGTTAATATTCCTAAAAATTCTGTCACAATGAATGAACACGTGAGGTCACAGGTGAGTGAACAGGTGAGTGAGAAGTTGTTGAAGTATCTGAGAAACACACCACACAGTAATTTAATACAACCTTAATGTGACACTTGAGTCATGTGTTTGTGTTTGTTTGTTGTGTAACTGTGACAATAAACAGTTCACAGTGACAAACACCTGGGGGGTTCCTCCATCAAGCTCGCTTAGCTCAAAGTCTGGCTTCAACGGCCGAGTCTCGCTTATTTTAGTGAGAGTTCAGTTCCATCAACGTTCCCAGACTCGCTGCAGCGTGGACTAAAATGTTGAAAACTATTTGTTTTAGCCACTGAGCTATAAGACACACCTAGAATAAGGATTCATATGAGGCTGAAATAGAAGGAACTTTGTGCCACTTGTGCATTGATCCTGTCAGTCGTATTGTTCTAGACCTCCTCTGTGATGCAAGAGAGTTGGACATTTCTCTGATTTTTCTTTTGTATAGTAGTAGGTAACCCAAGATAGGGATACTGGGGGCACGACTAACAAGCAGCTGTGTAACGTTACCCCATGCGTTACCCACACCATTCATGACCTCACTCAGGGTGTCAGTAGCTTTTACTATACAGAGTCATTTTAATAGTTTAATCATTGTTTTAACAGACAATCCATCTAGAGCAGTGTTTCCTTTTCTTCTTGTACAGTCCTTATATTCATCGTAAGTCTCCATAAATAACGTTTAATACATAATCTTTAATTTCTGTGCAACAAATGACAAATGTAACAGTTTGGGTTTAACCATTTGTGCGTGACCAAACGTCAATAATAATAATAATAATAATAATAATAAATTATTTGATCCTAAAGCTTTAACCTAAAATCTTCTGAGTTCAGAGTTAATTCTCTCTTAAACCAAACACGGATCATAACCTGATCAGACCTGAACTCATCAATAGCCCAATCACCAATCAATAGACGAACAGTGAAAGTGAATCAGAGTCAAACAGCATTGAGTTCAGACGTGAGGTCATCGATCAGTGACCTCATCATGAACAATAAACAGAAACTCTGAGGTTGAACCTTTGACCTTCAGTCAGACTGACGATCTGAACTTTCTCTTAAAGACACAGTGAACGTTTCTTTGTGAGGTCATGCGACGTTGTGATGTCATCACTCCTCCAGGCTGCCGTCGCTGAGCAGGAAATGAGGTCTGACCAGCGACAGCATGGGGCCCCTCGGGGCCCCGGCCAGACAGTACGCCTCGTCCGGCCCGACGCCCCGAGACCGCAGCGTCCTCAGCGCGGCGCAGCAGCTCTCTCTGCCGCCGAAGCTGAGCGGGCTGTCGACCATGCCGAACCTCCGCCGCATCTCACCGAGCCGAGCCGACAAACTCTGCAAAAGGAGAGAGACAGTGAACGCAACCTCCAGGTCAGAGCAGAGGACGACCAGACAAGGCCGTTTTATTTGTATCGCCCGTTTTTACAAACAGTTTGTCTCAAAGGGCTTCACATCCCATCATAACAACATCCTCTGCCCTTTGACCCTCACATCCACTGAGGAAAACCTCCATGGAAAACCCTTTTAAAGGACAATTCCAGGCAAATTCAACTCAGGGGTGTATTTTCCTATCATTTTAGGTCTAAAAGAAGGAATGTGAAGATTTTCAGTTTAGTTGCTCCTGTTTTGTGGTAGTTGTGTCTGTCCCCGCATCGCCACGGCAGCAATGAATGGGAGCGGATGCAAGTTCCACTGTTTAGGCTGTTTACATCCCTCAAAGCCGGGATTTTTTTCCACGGACAGCGTCAGATGGCGACTCAAACATGCACTGAGAAGTTTATTTATGTTTATGACACAAACGGTAGCTTTCCCACTGCACCTGAACACACCGAGCGCATCAACTTGGGCCTGGCGCGAGACTCCGGGAGACTTTGAATTAGATCTAGTTTTACAAACATGTCGGCTTGCTTGAAGTAAATAAACTTCTCGGTGCATGTTTGAGTCGCCATCTGACGCTGTCTGTGGAAAAAAATTGCGGCTTTGAGGGATGTAAACAGCCTAAACAGCGGAACTTACATCCGCTCCCATTCATTGCTGCCGTGGCGATGCGGGGACAGACACAACTACCACAAAACAGGAGCAACTAAACTGCAAATCTTCACATTCCTTCTTTTAGACCTAAAATGATAGGAACATACACCCCCGAGTTGAATTCACCTGGAATTGTCCTTTAAAAGGGAAAAACTGGAGAAACCTCAGAGTGAGCAACAGAGGAGGGATCCCTCCCCCAGGACAGGCAGTAGATGTCGTATACAGACAAGTTTATACTGTATACAAACAGTTTATAACATGGAATATGGGAAAGGTTAACAAGAGCTGATGAAAGAGGCAGCTGGCGGCGGCGGCGGCGAGTAGCTACCTGAGCGGCCCGTTGACACGCCGACGCCGGGCTGACGTCGGGCCGGACGACGGCGTCGCCACAGAATAAAACTCTGAGCTGCTCAGACGAACAGGAAGCCGTCTGCTGGTCCAACAGCGCCGAGAGGACGCCTGGACCGAGGACAAGGAGGATTCACCTTCTGACACCACACTCACCAATACACCGTCAATACATGATTAGAGCTGCAACAATGAATCAACTAATCGAACAATAATTGATTATTAAATTAATCATCAACTGTTTTGATAATCGAATAATCGGATGGGTAGTTTTTTTAAAGGGATAGTTCAACATTTTGACAAATTGGCCCATTGCCATAATCCCTATAGTCATAGCAGTAGGTTTGTTACCTTTAATTGTCGGTGCAAGCTGTTTTTAGAACGGCGGAGCAGAGCCGTGAGCTGCTCAGAGCTACGCTACGGAGGCTCATGGGATTTCTTGGTTTCCCTCATCAAACTCATCAAATACACAATCCAACAACTCCACAACGCTCTGGTGGACAAGTTGTGACCTGCACATTCAACACGCTATGAGATAATAACACAACGTTATGAGACAGAGTTGTTTTAGAGGGAAATGCAGAGACTGCTTGATGAAAAACTGTCCCTGAAGGCAACGTGAATCCGCGGTTTTG